>NC_092197.1:19830649-20130649 GCF_043641665.1 Enoplosus armatus
CCGAAGACACGCTAGAGTCATTCAGGCACAGACAGAAGACTGGTATGGCTCAGATGCATCTGGTTATTCCACTAATCCTGCCTCCTATGTATCTCAAGTCACTCCAACCAGAGTCCGTCAAGAGCCTGTGTTGACTCCCTGGTATGCCAACCCGTGTGTAGAAGTTCAAAGAATTGGCGCAGATTCCAAATCATACTCAAGGTCCTGGGACAATATTCTCAACTCTCGTGTAGAGAGGGAACAACCTCTTCCTGTACAGCGGGGTCAGAGCTATGATGATCTTCTTGAGTCCAGGAAGCCAGCAGCAGCCACAGGTGACAAACCGCAACCAGTGGTGGTCAATCTCTCCAGTTCACCAAGACGCTATGCAGCCTTATCAATGTCAGATAATTCACTAATCGACAAGAGCCCGACTGAGACATCAAAGAGCACTACTAGTAAACTCTGGTTTGTCACTCCTGAGATAACAATCACTGATAATGACATTCGACCAGGGAAACTTAATAAGGCTGAAGGACGGTCTGCCAGTTGGGACATTCTTGACTCAAGAAGCACTGAAGGTCCAGAACTGTCTCAGCGTGACTTTCAAAGCTCAACCAAAGAGAAGGCGCATGACAACTCCTCACTACAGCAAAGCCTTGAACAACTTGACGAGCTTCTGGCAGACCTTGTGACTGACTACAAGCCACCCAGTAGAAGGGCAAGTGAGGACATTCTGGATCAACTAAAGAAGTTAATTGATGAGGAAGAGGCAGTATCTCTGTCCAGAAAGAGCTCAAAGGCAGGTATTGAGGAACCGGCTCCTCTTGACAAGCAGCCAACCTCAATAAGAATGAATCCAGATGCTTTTCGAGACATGGACGGGGCCAGTGACGCAATGAAGAGTGCAGATGAGTGCTCCCCAGATCAGAGCCCAGATGAGGATGATACAATGATGTGTTCTAACAACAAATGCCGGAGGACAGAGACGCTGTTCAATGCTTGCCTATATTTTAAATCCTGCCACAGCTGCTACACCTACTACTGCTCTCGTAACTGTCGCAGGGAGGACTGGGACATTCATAAAGAAAGCTGCCTGTATGGAAGAATTGGCAGCACATGCCGACACATCATCAAACACTGCCGGGAGACTGTTGAAGTCCACAAAGCCTTCTCCCGTATTGCTAAAGTTGGCTACCTTTCTCGAGGTAGAGGAGTTCTCTTCCTTGGTTTTCCAAACCCTGCGGCATCCAGTAACTTCCTGCAGTATGGCCTGGACAGTCTCCTTATGTCTCCTACATACCTGTCCCTCCGAGAGCTCGAAAGCTTCAAGGACAACCTAGGGGAGTACTGTAAGGAGCTTCAAGAAGCTGGCAAAGAGTACGACCCAAACGAATGTTTCATCTTGAATGTATCCATTGCTGTCGGTGAGCAATTGCCTGACGGGCCATCACCAAGGAACCAAGCTCCAACTGTTAGAAAATATGCAAAGGTAGCACTGGCGTCCTTCAGCCCTGAGAGGAAGGTTCACAAGAAAGAGAGTGACATGGAAACGCTGATCCTCACCCCACCCCCAGGAACAGCAGATATCGACAAAGAGGGAGAGGAAGGCAGGAAGGCCAGGGAAATCTGTTTCATCAATATACAACGGGAGTTAAGGATTCGAGGGGTTTTCCTACGCCATGAATACCCACAGGTTTATCAGCAGCTCTGTGAGTTTGTGGAAAGTAACAGAAGGTTCACACCCACAACTATTTATCCTATTGATAAGAGGACCGGTAAACAGTTTATGTGCATGATTATGGCTGCCTCTGAGCCCAGGACGTTGGACTGGGTAGGCACCCCACATCTCCTCGATGACATTATTTAAGTGCACCTTTTGTTGTAAATATATATGTATAGAAATACATATATATTGTTACACATATTTATATATCAGTCCAATTGGAAACATTTGTAGATAAGTATTTTGTTAAAAAAAAAAAAGAAGAAGAAGATGATATATATTCATGTCTGCTTGGTCAGTATTATTCTTTTTCAGAATATTTCCTGTCAGGTGCAGAGTGAGTACAGTGCATTATTTATTTTAATCTTTTTAACAAGTACATACTTTTTATCCACCTCAAGCCATTTATCTGTATCCTGGTCATTTACTGTTACAAAACATTCCCTT
The DNA here is from genome assembly GCF_043641665.1 of Enoplosus armatus. NCBI lineage: Eukaryota > Metazoa > Chordata > Actinopteri > Centrarchiformes > Enoplosidae > Enoplosus > Enoplosus armatus. The sequence goes on from NC_092197.1 coordinate 19,832,802, forward strand.
TGCAGGGGATTGCCTAGACCGACATTCTGGTATTTTTGATTTTTTTTTTTTTCAAATTATTAGCAACAACTGTATGTTCTTTGAAACGTCGCCTCTTTAAATGAGTCCATTTCTGTAAGTGAGTACAACATGACTATTTTTCATATGTGACTTTAATGGTATACCAGGCCGAAAATATTCAAGATTTTCTTAGCTACGTAAATACTTTCTATGCAAAGTTGCTTCATGAGTTAAGTACCACATTCCTGTAGAAGGAGTTGTTTCTGTTATATATTATATTATATTATATCATATCGTATTATATTATATTATATTATATTACACATCTGTAAAGAAAGTTGTTTTTTTTTTTGTTGAAATTGAGATCATTTAAAAAAAAAATCTTTGGTGGCAACATAAATTCTCATCATAAGAAAATAATGAAAACTGAAAAAGAGACAGTTGTGCTATTTGAAACATCGATAAAAAAAAATTCAAAAAAAACAGGCACACAAACTTCTTGTTGCTTAGGTAGGAATACTGTGCTGAGAGTTAACGTTTTCCTCTTCAAGTCGAACGGCGTACTTTGGAGAGAGGCTAAATTCAGTAGTTCTTTAATTCTGCTCCACAGGATTACCGGAGCGCCGCTGGACTCGAGAGCAACCTCCACAATGAGATACTGAAATGGTGCCAGTTACCAGCCACACAGTAGGTGTCGGCCTGTGCTGTTCAGTTTGAAACACTGTGAATAGTGAGAGTTACCCTCTACAAAACAAAACTTGCTATAATACCAAGAAATCATGCAATTTCTTATAACGCCGAAGTTGACGAGTTGTATTTTTAGATATATTTCAAAATAAAAAATATATGAATTAGCAGCAAGGAGTTATTGTTCTTAGAACAAACAAGGTGAGCCAGATTTGGCACAGTAGCTATGTGGTACATAAATGCTTGAAGAAGACATTAGTTGTGTATTCGTGCTGCACTAGGTTTATTACATGTGTGATTTCTATTGTCCCTTTTTTGGGTTTAGCGAACCAGAATCATTGCAGACGTTTTAGAAACATTTATCAATGCAACTGAGCCATGTTGCCTCGTCTGATCCAGATACAGTACATTTCTCGGTTTCGTTTTTTCTTTGTTTGTTTTTTTGGTAGCGTCCTGAATCCCGAATTTCCCGCCAGCATATTGATGATGATTTGAAACTTACAGTTTCTAAAAAAAAAATAAAAAAAAATAAAAAAAATCAACAGTCTAGCTGGAACATATTGTGTGTTTGAAATGCTAATATCTAACTAATATCTAACTATTTAAGAAACGGTTCGACTGACCCCGCTTGACAAATGGCCCGACATATCTGGAAGACGCGAAGGAGCATTCGTCAATCAGCCCCCAGTAAAGGTTGATGAAGAGGTTTTCTCCCAGTCCTTAACCATCGTTTTCCATCTCAACCTTTTTTTCCCCCTGTGATATCAGCTTTCCTTAGAGTTTGTAAGACAAAGTACAGTGAAACCCGAAGCACACACATATATATATATATATATATCTATATATATATTTGAGAATCCGTTTCACTGAGTTACACTCGCTGGGCTGAAAAGTTGCTGGCTGCATGTGACTCTGTTTTCTATGCTCTGACCTTATTTTAACATGACATTGATGATAGTAACTTGCTCGATGAATGGACTTGTGAAAGTGAAAACTACTATGCTGTGTATGAAAAAAAAGAAAAAGAAAAAGAAAAGAAAATGAACTGAATTTTCCATTTTTGTCAGTCATTCAAGTAAAATAATGTGTCCAAGACAATGAAGAAGAGACCTCACTAAAAATGTCTAGAAAATCCTGTAATCTTGTATTTTTTTATACTTTCAACATACGTGTCTGAGTGTGTCTATTTATAAACCATATCTAATAAATGGAATGGGAACTCTGGGTGATGCTGTCTTCCTGTTCTTTTAGGCCAAGTGCTACCAACACTGCACCTTGCTGAATCATATCAGACAGTCCTCTGTGCTTTATATTTTTTTCAAAGGAGTGAGGGTAACACGGGGGGGGGGGGGGGGGTTATATGCCGTTTGATCTGCCATTTGTAGGTAAGTAGGTGGCTTGACGATATACGATGTTGGCGTAATTCTTATTCTTACATGAGAAATGAATTGGTGTAATTATCACATTCACATGATAGATTTTATCATATATATATATATATGCTACACAGTGAAATCCAAGTCATTTAGTTTGGTTCACAATACGCAAAGACACTCGTATATTCAAGTAAATGTTTTCGACTGTTTATGCAGTTAAATGTCTGAAGTTTCAATCTAATTTATGGCAGGTTTTAATTCCGTCATTAGAACGTGTAAGGCGGTTCCAACGAATAATGGACTGCAGAAACTGGAAACCCTAACCCTAGGGGGGGCACAGGTTAGCGCTGTGACACTCAAGGTGAGAGGGGGATCCGGCTGGGCACCTTCCTGTACACCCGGAGTCTCATTTCTTCTGCTTGCGTTCTCGCATGAAGGCAATTTGAAAATCCAAAGCGGGGAAAAACGGTTCCCAGTGTTTTCTTGCTGAGTCATTGTGGAGGGATACATCCTGGTGTGTGTGTGTGTGTGTAGGTTTATTGCCAGTGCCAGTGGCCCCCACTTTGATTTGTGTAGACTGTTGAAGCCTCATATTAGCATCGGCTACACTTTAGGATGAATTTTTCATTTTATTTTATTTGTTTTGTCACTTTCCTAAAGGGTAAAGCTATCCTTTAAGGTACAAGACCTCACTGGGGCTTTTCTACCTACAGTACCCCCCCCCCCCCCCTTCTCTCTCTCTCTCTGTCTCTTTCTTTAGGGACCTAAGCGGGACTCGATGGAGCCTCAGACTCTGAAGATGAGATGACCCCCCCCCCCCCCCCCACACACTTGTCACTGTTCTGGGCGCTGACCTCCATCAGTCCTACACCCCTGCATGCTCCTCCACCTTCGATTTCACAATCAATAAATCATTCAGCTTCCTCAGGCATGGGCGTTGCTGCAGCTGTGTGTGTGTGTGTGTGTGTGTGTGTGTGTGTGTGTGTGTGTGTGTGTGTGTGTGTGTGTGTGTGTGTGTGCAGACAGTATGGGGGCCATGACAGTGGATGAATGTAAAGCAGTAAGGGTTAAACAGAGCAGCCCGGATTCCTCTGGCTGGGCGTCAAGCCGCTCGGCTCAGCATCTTTTGTGACTGCTGGCGGCCTGACAGGATTGCGGGGGCTCGGACGAGTTCGGCGCTGCAGTTCATTCAGGAGACCAACTCAATACAAGTGCTCTGAACCCCCCCCCCCCCCCCCACACTGAATGTGTCTTTCACACAAGAATGTAGGCCATGTGAGGAAAAAGACTCTAAGGCAAAAAAGAGGGGTCTCAGTGTTTTGGCTGAGCACCAAGCTGTCCCCTTTGTTACGCTGTGGGACCGCTGACTGGGGTGGACTGGATAAGATTTATTAAACTTCCCACTGACTGAATGGACTCACAATGTGACAATACATTCGTGATATGAGCCCAAAGTGTTTCAACAGTTTAATCTCAGCCAAGAATAGCATCTCTGATGAGATGTTGGGGGGGGTGGGGGTTGGGGACACCTTTAGGTCCGACTCTCAAAGAGTCCCTCCGCTCAGCCCAAGTGGTCCCCTGGTTGGAGAGTGTCCTCGCAAGACAAATAACACCAACAGTTGATGGTTTAGATGCCTTTTACATTCAACTGAAAAGCGACCTCTAGTGGTCTTGTGAAGTACGACTGTTAGGGAGAAGGTCAGGGTCAACGAAGCGCCCGACAGGCTGCTGTTTGTTTCCCATTCTCCTTCTTTTACCCATAACCACCGTGACCACAACTGTCCCCTGTGCTAAAGGGATTTTGGGAATTACTGTTACAGTAATATTCCACTTCTATACTTCCTGGGAAAGTACAAGAACAAGAGAGACGTTCAAACTGACATCAGTCTCATGTCTGCGCGTTAAGTACTGAACTGGAGTCAGGGCGTGGTTAGCCTAGTTTAGCACAAAGCCTGGAGGCCGGGCTGAAACAGGCTAGCCTGTCTCCGTCCAAAGTTCAAAAATACACCTCGGTGCACTTTGATCTCATTCGTTCAATCGAAGAGAAATGTAAAGATGACAACTTTAGGGGGGGGGGGGGGGGTTACCGGCTGGAACTATTGCTTGTTTGTTATTTGGTGCGCAGCTTCCTGAAGTTGTTGTCACTGGGGATGTTAGATTTTACAAACGAATAGTTCGTTTTGAACGACTCTTTAAGAGGAACGAGTTTGCGCGATTCGCACGCGGAATCCAAAATCCTGCTTCCGTTCCGGTGCACGTGCAGTCGTGCACGAGAGTCAGGATAACTTCCGACTCAGGAGCGTCTCTGAGTTAACGTGTTCGTTCTTTATTTTATTTCAAAACAAAACAAAGAACCAAAGGAGTTGTTCGTGAGTCGCGTCGCTGGTGGCGGGCGAATGAAACGAACCGGGTTACTTAAAAGAAGCGGCCTTCTCATCACTACCTGGCACAGTGAGGTTGTCAGGCTTGGTACACTGTAAGGCTGCATTCTATACAGCACACACCTGCTTTTGAAGACAAATGCAGAACACTACTCGGGGTCAACCTCCTACTGCTTAGTACAGCTCTAAAAGACTCGACACCGAGGCATCTAGACCATCCAGGGATGACTGCAGCAGGTCTTTAGTGACAATTCTACTGGACCTGGCAGAGAAAAGGGCACGAGTGAGGGGGAAAAATAAGAGCAGCATAGAGCTAGCAGGGGTAGAAACCCAACAAAGAGTACATGCTTTCTGACTAAATCAACTCTCAAGTAACAAAATACAGGATTTCTATGCTGGATAAACTGTCACCCCTTATCACCAGACAGAATATTGACGTTGGACGATCATGCAAAACCCTGCACGACATTCATTCCTTTCTACAAAACAGCACCTATGCACGGCAACCGTGGCCCGGTCAATGTTAGAGGAAAAATCACGGTCATGGTCTTTAAAAATGTCAACATTAACTGCAGGTCCGTGACAGGACTTAACCTCTGGTCTCCTGCATGAAATTAGGGCCATGCTTCGAACCCATCCACCACCCTGACCTCCAAAGCTTTACTTACTCCGCCTGCACTGAGGACACGCGACTCACTTCCTGCTTTGGCACTGAACGTTGGCACTGGACATCAATTCTGAGGTACAGAACCGTCTAACATGAGCGCCCGAGACTGTTTGATCGCCTGACTGCTGGTGTTTCTTGTCCCATCAGACTTTGTTGTTACTGTAATGTCCCATTGTTAAATACAACGCTATCATCAAACGTCAAAAAAGGGACCCAAAAAAAAAAAGGGAACTATCCTTGAACATAGCTTCCAAAAAACCTGTCAGTACGAGTTCCTGCCTTTTCTGCCAATTCCCTCTGGAATGTCCCCACTGCAAATACGCCCGGAGTGGTCGACCCTCTTTAAGGTCGAGTCCAGTGCAAAGTTCTACGACTCGACTTGATAAATGAAATCAGCTAATGGGCTAATGATCAAGATGGGCCAAGAAACCCCGGTGGTCCCTGAACACCGGCTCATTATAAGCCCTTGATTTGCATAATCCTCCCAACTGTTCTCCCTTACACAGCATCACTAGCAGACCTTATATAACCCAGACCAAGCAGTCAGTGCTAACATGACCGCTACGCTATAACTACCGAGACACCTACATCAACAGGGTAAAACTCTGCTGGTGTAGCCGTGATGACTCCAACCTCTAACCTTCCTTGCTCACAAGGACCTGTGGGTCAAGAAACGGCCCGGGTGACCAAAACAAAAGGAACGTCGAGGACCAACTGGTGATGAACCTAAGCCAATATGCTAACACCAAACCAGCACCAACCCTTTTAAGGGGCCAATTTCCCACGGTCAGCATGGTGTCCCGACGTCATCAAGGACTCGCAGAACGCGAGAACTGAGTTTGCGGTGCCAAATTGAATGTACATACAGGAAAAGAATGAAGCATGCCGATCTGATGCAGGGACAATAGACACTGAACTGTTTACACGTATAGGACGTATAAAAGGTCCATTCTGGCTGACCCCGTGATTGGTAGGTAGGGAGGTAGGGTCGACATAGGAACGATACTGAATGGCTTCAGGACTCGAGCTTCCCAACAATCTCTTGGCTGCCTCGAGTTCATTTCAGGGGTCAACGTTAAATTGAGGGGCCCCCGACAAATGAATCCATCTCGTCAAGGTGTCCTCCACTGCTTTATCTGGTATACATTGGTCCTCATTCTTTAGTTGCATTGCATTCATTCATTCATTCGTACGTGCTGTAGATATTAGCTGTCTGTGGGGTTAGGAGTTCAATAAACATTTCATTTGATGAAAGAATTTGATCACCTGGTTTGTATGTAGGAAGTATTACCATTAAATAATTGGCTAGGATGGCGCCCCGAGGTGAATTAAATGCAAGTTAGATTCTGTTCTTCGGTCTGATCAGAGTGTCGACATGTAAAGGTTTGTGCGGCACGAGACGCGTCAGTGGGTGTGCACCGGCATTGACCACCAGATGGCAGTGCAACGGGGGATGGAAACATGTTTTCCAAGACTGGTCAGTGCAGGGCTCCATCGTCTGCACCCAGTGTTGGGACACAAGACTAAAATATATCACATTCATGTGCACGTGTCATAGTGAAAGAATAATATTAAAAAAACATTTCTGAACACACGATTCTTGTGGCCAAGACAGACAGCACTGACGCTGAGCTCCATCCGACCATATGACTAACATAACTATGCTTAATTAAATACCACAAAATCAACATCAAGACTGTAAAATGATGTCCAATCAAAGAAAATAAATATGATTTCTTGAAGCCAAACCTTCAACTGTGGACGTCACGTCCCACGAAACAAATAGAAACGGCAAACGTGAAAGAAACGACAGGTTGGGTAGAAGTCCTAACTCCAACGCACGACTTTAATTTCATGAAGCATCTGTACACCACTATTACACACTATTTTTCTAAGGTGATGTTTTGGCATGTCTTCTCTACGTGACAGTTAACAGTGGAAAGCACGGGCAGAGGTGTGACACGCTGCACTGGAGGTCTTCGAGGCTGGATCTGGCACCCAGAACATGGCAGTTCGCGTGTATTTTGTGTGCGCGCCTTAAGGCCTCAGTATGCTTCTTGGGAAGCGTCAAGAGGACAGACAAAGACAAATGCTGCATCCAAAAGTACGGACTCGGCCGCACTTGCAGACTTGCTGACTTAGTCGGCGTGCTCCTGCATGAATAATAATGTGTACCATATTTATTTTTGTACACATTCGGTTTTTGTTTTTGCAATTTTGTTGTAAGCTATGATAATATTAATAGTTTGGTATAATCTGCAAAGACGAGCAAAGGTTGGTGGAGGACCACCACTTTAATATAAATATTAGCAGCGTTCTACTGTGTGCGTGTGTGCTGACCTTATCTGCATCCGGACCTGCGCATATCCTATATAAGCTGTCATTATCAGTACTTTTTGGATATTTGACGCAGTGACAGTGAGCACGTCACAAGTTACAAAAGTCCGCGAGGGGCTCAGTCTGCGAGTCCGTTTGGAAACGTTTGGATTCAGATGCAGCATTTGTTGGAGAGAGACAAAGGTAGGCAGTGGGACGCAGCCAGGGGGAGGCTATGTGAACGCCCTTAACGGGTCGACCTGAAGCATAATGAAGCCTTTAGCCGCGGAGTCAGTAGGACAGCCCTAAACATAGCCATGCTGATAATAAGGCCGTACGTACAAACCAGTGGCCACAGTTAAACCTTTGGCTCAGGTGCCACTGGCTGCTTAACAAAAGAGCCTATGATACTGTATACAAGCCAAAATAACTGATATACATTTGATATAGAAATATACAGAAGCACATTGTTTTCAACACAAAAAAAAAAAAATAGACATTTCCACATAATTATGAATTTCATACATCATAATTATGGTAAAATTACTCTGTACATTATGAGGAAAAAAGATGTTTTTCAGGGACCTATAATAATTACTTTAGATGGTCGATGTAATTTGGTACTAATCATAGGCACAATAGTTATAACGTGGAGACAGCACAGAGGAGCTTTTTCATCTTCTAGGAAATGGCAGCCGTTGAATGGTTGTTGGTGTTTTGATTTCCAGAGGGATTTCCTTGAAAGAGCTGATAAAATCTTTATATAAGCTTTCAACCGCATCTCACGGTCTTCATCAGATGGTGACGGTACACATGGATATACAACCAGCTGTCGCGACACGACACAAGGATTGCGTTTTTTCATGCTGGAAATGAAGCAACTGTGGCAATGTTTCCTAAATTAAAACCAAAGTACATACTGACACACACAAAAAAAAAAGAAATTACAATTAAATACAATTTAAAAAAAAAAAAAGAAAAAAGTTTTTGACTTTTTTGGACATTATCGATGAAGGCATTGCACTTCCATGGAAATGTGCCACTCGTGTGTTTGCAAAACTACTGTGTGTACAGGGTCGTGGCAGTACTGTGTGAAACATTCACTGAAGAGACCGTTTTGCAGGTTCAGTTGAACCCTTGCTCAGTCTCAGTCACTTCTGCAGAGGAGTTTTGTTTTTTTTGTTTTTTTGCTTTGTTCTTCACCTGCTGAATGCTGAGTGTTGAATGTGTGGTTCAAAAATCAAGGCTAAAAGAGTGAGGCTAGTTCCGTTAGCCTGAGCGGCAGGGAAACGTACAGTGTGGAGAGCGGTGAGACAGGTGGACAATCAACTAAGTGTCCGTCAGAAAGAAACTCTGTTGCTTTGATTTGTTTGGTTCAGAAACCCGCCCCCCCCCCAAAAAAAAAAACCCAGCAAACACCGCGATTGAACACTGACACCTGGAGCTGCACGTCCTCCACTGGCCACTAGGTGGCTCTAAAAAAAAAAAAAAAAAAAAACTGGCTGCAAAAGCGTGAACGAGAAAATCTCCAGCTCCGCTCGCGAAGAGGTATCAAGATCTTGAAGTATAGGTTCGATTTTTTACTCACTCTAATCATTCCTCCACTCCATACTCACTCACTTGCTGCGCTGTAAGTGACGAGGGACAGAATCCACAGTCCTCGTCCTGTACAAAAACACATTCTGAAGTTTGGCCGCGACAGAATTGAGGCTTCAGCTGTCTGAACTCGTCAAATCAAAAAAAGGGTTGTCTTCTAGGGATCGGGTAGGATTGCGTTTTGAAATCGAATCTGAATCCAGCTCCGAGTCCGCTTAGGAAATTAAAATCCTCTCGAAATCCCTCGTCAAATGTTTTCGGGGTCGTTTGTTCGGTTGCACTGCTGCAGCGGTGGAACATGGTGGTCTTACTTTGACATGGCGGTAGGTCAATATTTCAACGTGGTTCGGCGTGTTCAGGCCGGTCGTCATTAGCTTCAGCCGAATATTTACTTTAGCTTAGCATAACTGCACAGGACTGTGGATCCCCCCCCCCCCCCCCCCGTAACTTTTACACTCTATGAAGGGATCGCAAATATGGACAGAAGGAGTGACAACAGCAACCAAATAACACTTTCAACACACACATACATGCATGCAAGCGTTGTATTAAGGTGGACTTGGAAAATATCCAAAATGACCAAGATAGTTGTTTCGTAAACCAGTTACATCTACATTTAGTGTTTCTCGCCGATACGCAGCCCGTTGTCACATACGCACTCAAACAATGGCGACGTGACCGGACTGTGACTCCGCCTACCGCAACGGGCCAATCGGGGGTCGAATACATAAAATAATTAGCTCCACGCAAACAGCATTTCCCACCGACGCGGATTTCATGAGTATTGCCAAAACTGCGTTGTGTACTTCCATGCTAAACTGGCTGCCGTTGTTTTCCCGCTGCCTTTTGCTGGAGTATCGCTGCGTTTCTCGGTGCGACCGCGCGCAACAGCCTGAACTAGTCGGCACTGAATGTGTATTGTGCCACCTGCTTCTCGCTTCGTCGAAAAAACAAGGCTTCGTAGCACTGGTAGTGGTAAAAAGAAAAAAAGAAAAAGAAATAAACTCCCACGGGGCACCCTTTAAGGCTTTAAGAGACTTATGTTTTGGAGGGGTGTGTGTTGGCTTGATGGTCACTGCGAGGCTCCCTACTGAATGAGAAATAGTTATGGCTGTGGGCAGGGACGAAAGACAGAGACAGTACGTAACCAAGGCATTCAAATGTCTCACAAGTAACAAGTCCCTGTGTTAAAAAAATCGTAAAAATGTGCCATGATCGCGCCCTTCCAGCCCGACCCTGAATCAACGCTGTTACTACACCCAGATGCAAATACAACTCGTCAACTCGAGCGCCGTCTAATGCGAGGGCCCCGCAACAAATCCTACATTCGCCGAGGTTACGTCATGATGTTCGCTTTTTGTTAAAACTGTTTTGGCTGCCGTTTGTGGTGCGAAATCGACACCTCTCTAAAACGAAACCCCCATCGTCGTAACCTCCATGAAGGCGCGATTCGCAGGACTGTTTTCTTCAGACTGCATTCGTTTTTTTTAAGCTAGGTGTAGCTAATAAACTGGCAAAAACGAGTGCAGATAATGCTGAGGATTTGCAGGCTGCGTTCAAGGCAGACAGGGGTATCGATCACGTTTCTAAAAACCCAGACTGGGCTGCGTCATTTCTATGCTCATCATTATGTCTTCTCCTGAATGTGAAACGTCTTGTGTCACAGTACATTAAAAATGTCAAGGTTTCCTGCTGTTCGCGTTACAGATGGAGGACAGAAGCGAAGATTTAGCATTTGTTTGTTGGGTGTACATGGCAGCCAAAACTCTGCCCCCCCCCCCCCCCCTCCAAAGTCTTTTTCTTTTTTTAGAAAAAGAATAAATGAGTTTTGTTTTTGTTTCTTTGCTCGTGGACTCTCTTTGCTCTTGGGAGTTTCGGAGGCTCGCACCTCGCTCAGCTGGAGCAGAGGCGCGTCTTCCTGGTCCGGCCTCTGCCTGTCGCGCTCGTCTTCTGTTTAGCCTGATGCCGTCTGAGTATGAGACTGTCAGGCCTCGGTTATGCGTCTGTCTGTGCATATATACACATACACATATATATATATATATATATATAGACAGAGAGACACGGGGCTGAGCAGCTTCAGTCTGACTACTGGCCGGTCTTCTTCTCCTTCTGGAAACTGAAGCTGGTCCGGCGGCTCAGTTTCCGCTGCTTCTGGGCAAAGTAATCAGCCCGAGAGGTGCTGGCCCGGGACTCCAGGATATAGTTCACCTGATCAAATAAACAGTGGGGGGGGGGGGGTTAATTGAAAATGTTCATTTGAAACATACAGCTTTACCTGTGACATTACAGGCCTTTACCAAAGATACAGTAAGACACTACACAATCAAAATGACCTGCATCCTGGTAACCCATTATGTAGTATTATGTTAGCAGGCAGCAGAAGGACATTTCAAGTATCTATCAATGTGTCAACAGCTACAACTCCTCCTGTGTACCATCTGCAACTGGTGTGTTAACAGCTAATGGATGATTGACAATACAAAGGATAGTGAAAACTGACGCAGCAGAGGCTGAGACATCCTGACTTTTGGTCCCTAGAATGGATCTAGCTCCAAAAACTCCGGCTCCTACATTTCCCATAATGCAAACTAATGAAAGGTCAGGTCTAAACTACTCAAGCTTGCCTTAGGGCGCACAGACAAGACGCCCAGCCAGAACTCACCTTTAGCACGATTTCATTGACAGTAGCCGCATCAGACTCAAAGTAGAGAGGCTTGTAGTCATGGTTGCTGAGATAAGTGAGCTTAAATATTGCATGACCTGTGAGACGCAGAGGGGGGAAAAAAAACAAAAACATATTGAGTGAGACAGTGAAATGGACAGACATGATGCACTGATCACACCTTGTCCTGCGAGGACCCTATTGGAATTGCTCGGATTATTGTTTTGCAAAGCTCGCACACGCGGCAGAAGTGGCGAAAATGTACATCCGATATGGGTCTTGCGCATGGGTGTGGCAAAATGGCTTAACCCCCCAAAATAATGGCCCCCAAAATTCCGACAAAGTAGCCCTACATTTCACCTAGATGTACCAAATTTGGTAGGCATGTGTGTCACGCAGAGACCTCTTGGAGCCATACCCTAAACCCAAAAAGTCAGCCATTTTGAATTTACTGTAGACTTTTAGAGAATGCATTTCACTTGCTGAACGCTTGAAAATCCTGCACGGTTCCGCCCCATTATTGCTGTCAAGACCCTTAAATTAAAGCTGAAAGTCTGCACTGAAAGCACATACGAACTGTTTTATTTCGACTCCATCGCGGCGGTGCACAGAGCCAAACTAACAGAAAACTGTGTCACTGTCCAAATACTTATGGAGCTGGGTGTAATTTGTCGCCATGCAGCCCTCAGTGAAAGGTTTTGCAGAACCAGTCACTGCTTCCGTGGTCCACTCACTTGGGCTTCGCTCCTCCACGAGGTCACAGGCACAGAGGTGGTCCGAGTCGATGGAGATGGGTTTCTGTCGAATCCAGAACTTGGTGCTGGCCTTCTGATTGGTGACGGGATCGATCTCCACTTTCTCTCCTGAAATGCCTGAAGAAACCAGTTGTAAGTCGGTTCAAGAGTGGAAAACATTTTTCATAGACACGATAACCCCTCAGTGTTGGACCAACTACAATTTCCTGATAATGGACGCCTCAAAGGACATCATCCTGCTTATACCATGGTCACTTGCCAGAGAAAAAGAAATGAAGACCATTCACTTGTATTTTTCATGCGTTTTGCAATCAAAATCTAAAGCTTTTCACAAGCCATAACTTGGGTATAACTGACTAACACCTGGAACAATCATTACCATGATATAAAGGTTCTTATGCAATGGAAACGTTGTTCACTACTCCAGTACGTAGGACAAACCTTAGATACGACTTGGCGACTGGAGATATTTCTAGCCCGCTCAGCTCATAGAGCCCGTCGGCTCAGCTATGAGCCAGAAAGCTAACGCTAGGCTAGCAAAACTCAAAGTCAATAACAATGCGCACGGTTGACAAACAGTAAATATAATTTGACAGTACTTTTAGCAACACTAGCTAGCTATCCAGCCATTTTTGGCTGGTGCTAGCTGTCATTATAGCCGCCATTCGGTGGTTCGTTTGTCTCGTCGTGGACCCATTGTTTCAAGACGTACCATGTATTAGTAGTCATTGTAACCTGCATACAATCAACTTTTGGAGCTGGAGCTTTACAGCAGGATGTACCTAGCTGGACATCCGTGGTGAAGCGCAGTTTGTGGATCATACTAATCTTGAAGGACTTATAGTGGTGACTGCTCAACATGTCTTGGACCGTGGTGATGTCAATAGGAGGGTCTTCCTCCGAGCTCTCCTCGCCCCTGGAGCCTGGAGACGGATGGAAAAGCAATCAAAAAAAAAAAAACCCAAAAAAACTTAACTCATGATCTATAAGGAGTAGAGCTGCAATCTCGATTCAGCCCTCAATGCATGCATCGAACGTTATTCCACAACTGTGCATGGGAAGAGGTCATCGATGTAAATAAACAGCAGGGTAAAATGTGGTGAACAACACCCCCCCACCTCCGACAAAACACTGTGCTTGTGCTAGTGAAATGTAGTGCAAAGAGACGAACCTACGTCACTATGCCTATAGTTTTAGAGTGAGAGATTATATCCACAACTGACTGGCAGATAAGAGGCGGAGTGAAGCTGGGGGAGCTCATTCATTGAGAAGAGAAGGCAGTAGCTGTGGCAGCAGCGGGACCCCAACCGACCTCACTGGGAGGACTTACTGTTTTCTCGGACCAGGCAAAACTCCAGGGTGCTCTGGCTCTCCAGCGTCGAGTCCAGGTCTACCGCGACGTTCGGCTCCGTCTGCTTCTCAAGACGATACATGGGCCCTGTTGGGAGAATGGTGGCTTAGCCTTTACTTGTTTCGGAGGTGTGTGTGTGTGTGTGTGTGTGTGTGGGGGGGGGGGGGGGGGCGCAGCTCTCATTCTAAGGGATGAGTCTGGGTTTTTTTTTTATTCAGTTTTTGGCCAGGCAACCAGCCGAGACTCCGGGAAGTTAAAAAGCATTTTTCAAGTGTTTCAAATATCCTTAATTCACCATATAATTGGGAAGGCATTTAAAGGAAGAGAAAAGAAGAAAAAGAGGTTACTGTAAACTTTTTAACCTATATCTTCACTACAGCAGGCCGAGTAATTTGACAGTTACGTGCAAAGTTCTTCTGACTACGATACCTTAAGACAATCTAGTATTTGATCTAACGGGTATACACTGAAACAAGCACTTACTGACGTTGTACTGGATTATACCTTCAGACAGCGACGTACAGAGGGAGAGACAGTGTTTTGAGGTTCAAACTCAAATAACCACAGTACCAATGTGCAAGATGAGAGAGAGCCAAACAAACAAAGACATATTCCGTGGTGACAATAAAAGGGAGAGGGGGCAGTAAATAAGGCGAGTGGCGGTACCTGAGCCTTTCTGTGAGCCTTTCCTCTTCTTGAGTGCTTTCTGGAGAATCTCCTTCATGGTTACCTTCAGACTGTCCACGGGGATGAGGGAGAAACCATGAGCAGCATTTCTGAAACGGGAAAGAGTGGGAAAGGTTAGGGGGTGCCTCTGTGGATTTATCCCAGTCATCCAATGGACCGGGAACAACGCGACTGATGTGAGAAGATCAAGTATCAATATGTTATGGTCTATTTAAAGGCCCCGTATCATGCTCATTTCCAGCTCTGTGTTTTTTATTCTGGGGCTCCACTAGAGCAGCTCTGCATGATTCACGGTTCAAAAAAAGTCCTTATGTGTCTCCTCCTGGCCCTCCATGCAGCCCCTCAGTTCCCCCCCCCTCTTCCACACACTTGAAGAGTAGTTCCTGAGCAGAGCACCCCAATAACTGCGGTGACTGTATAGTTGTGACATCACAACCTTACGGACGTCCTGACGGCTCGTTTAAAGGCACAGTGTCTGAATACGGGCTGGGTTTCATTTCTCCGTGGACTGAGCGTTTTGATACTTTCCCAGTATTTATACAGCACCGAGACCTGCTTTATATAATCAAACAACACGTGGACATCTCACTTTTCTACAACATGGGACCTTTAATACTCCGGGCCAGCATCACAACACATTGTAATTAATTTGTGCCACGGGGACCAATAATCGCAAATGTTAAATGCTCTCTACACATAAAAATGAAACATTAAATGGGTGAAATAACGATTTAAATCAAAGAATAAGTAAGCAAGACTAAGGCTAACTTTAGTACTTGACAGTTTATGATACTCAATATGTACCAGAAGAGTATTTAGGTTTGACACCCAACCCTTAAGGCAGCTTGCTAGATATATTTAGAACTAAAACAAACACACATTGCACTATTAGTCAATATGGAACATTCATCATTTCACTTCCTCTTCATATATTTGCCTGTAAAATATATCGGTTCATCTTGGCACTCCTAGTACAGGAAGAATTATGATAACCACAACATTCACATATTCCTCCCCCAGTGATGATTCTACGCGTGAATACGTCGCTTAATTCTTACTCACATTCTGACAAACAGCGACTGTCTGGACGCGAGGCCGGGCGAGGAGTACTTCTCCACCAAGGCCAGAGTGCTGAAACCGAACTTGTGGATTGGCTCGTTGGAGTCCAGCGGGGGGAAGTCGGTGTCCACCTCGCCGTCATCCTCGGCGATGTGGAGGCAGTAGGCGTTCACATTCTCGCTGTGGAGAGACGCGAGAGGCGGGAGGAGTTTGCGTCACACGGGGGAACTGACATCCTAGGACAGACACCGGTGTTGAAATGTGTTTGCACCAACTTGAGTTTGGGCTCCCGTCCCTCGCTCGTGTACTGCCAACAGATGAGCCCGATGAGGTCGTGGACGCGGGCGTTGGCGATGGTCACCACCGTCATCGGGTGCACTTTCTCCTGAGCCATCTGCATTGAGAGGTAGACGTCTATCTTTTTCGTAGCCGTTGTGCCAATGTGGCCCTGGAAGGTGAAGAAACAGTGAGTGCGTCACGCAGCGGGAAAAAAACCCTGATTACTTAGATTATTTTTTCTTAACGTGTACATATCATCATCAATGTCAAATATAAATATAAGCACATCGTATATAGACATATATATATATACATGTATATATTGAACATAACTTTTTTCATGTAGAAAAAGTAATCTATTCTCATTCAATATGTATTTAGCACCCCTTGCACTATTCTATTCTTGTTTACAATCTACAGAAACAGCATGTATGTATGTATGTATTGTTGCATTTATATATACTGTATTTACATACGCATCTATATTTTTCGCCGTATACAAACATAATAGCTTAGTTTTATCCATCTTGTTTAGCTTGTTTTTGTCTTTTTCTACCTACCTTCCAGAAAACTGTTCTTGGAGGCGTCTCTACAAAGACACCGGGAGAAGCAAATAAACAGGAACAACATACGGAATAACCCACCTTGCCGTCAAATTTGGAGTATTCGTTGAAGGGGTTGTTGAGCTGCTGGGGACACTGCTCCAGCCGCAGCGAAAGGGTGGATTTGGTGCCCGTTGTCCGCGGCCTGTCTTTGAAGTCCCGTTTCTCAAACAGGGGCCCCAGATCCTCCACTGGATCGAAGGCAGAAGAGCACTTGGTTATCTTCCAAGTACACTGAACACAGCAATTACTCTTCTCTTCTTACTGCAGTAACATATCCGGATACAAACTAGTAAAGACTAATAGAGCCTTGGAGAAAATTGCAGCCTCTCCTTCACCAGCTGCATAATTCACAATAAAGAAAGATTAGACAAAAGTCTAAAAATAAAAACATGAAAGAAAAGGTTTTTTTCTGCTTTCCTATCCCAAGCGGCGTGCATGACAATCCCGTCAATCGTGTCCCAACGCCTCAGATTTGTCTTACCACATTCCTGACCCCAGGACGGGAACCACTGGCCTTAAGTACAGATCCAGTGGTCTTATTGCGGCTTCAATTCGTATTTTAGAGTATGTCATAGAAAATGATTTCAACGTTCAGAAACAGTAATAAAGTGATGGTAAGAAGCACTACCTGATTGGGAGGATGTCCTCTCTTTCCACTGAATGTTTTTACATTTGATTTGGTTCTGCCGTTCCTTCCGTAACCTTTCAAGTCTTTGGGCTGCGAAGAAAGGAAAGAACGGTCACGCTTCAGCGACACGCAAGCAAGCCAAAGTCGCCGACAGCCTGGTGAAATGGAACATTTTATCGTTACGTTAAGCACGTGAAAATACCAGTGCACTGTACAACTTGGCTCAAATGTATATCTTTCATTGGGCCTGTGAGAGCAATAAGAGAAGAACATTTGACTCAGGCCATGTGACATAAAAGACAGTCACATACACAAATATGAATAGTCCACACACCAAGAAGAGCTAACATCAAATAAAACTTGTATACTTTGTTCAAACAGTTGTGGTTTTTTTTTTTTTGGTTCATCCCTCTCGTCTTACCAGCAGCCCCAGGTTTCTCACGGCTGTCTTGTTGGAGTCCTGATGAGACAGCCACCACAGGTGAATCTCAAGTCTGAAAGTCTCAGAGGATTGCAGCTTTCTACCCACAACCCAGAACCACGACCAGCACTCCACCAAACTCAGTACAAAGAGTCAAGGGAGCCAAAAGGAGACGTGCCGTCTACCTTTGGACTCCCTCTATCACCAAAACCACATTTACCGTCCGAATAAAAACACCTGAACGTAGCTCCAAATACATCCACACACTTTTCATTTGATTCAATTTTTTTTTTTTTTTTACAACACGCCACATTACACACCCATATCCCAACTTAAAACACAGCGCACTCATTTGGTGACTGATTTGAAGTTGATTAGGACACCAAACCTTTAAACAGAGATTTAATAAAAGGGCCAACATGAGAGCATCAGGTGACCCAGGTCTGAATTCTGACAAACATTGTCCGGGCTGACATCAAAAAAACAACAAAATGTAATCAGAGTTTGGAGGGGTGAAGCTGATGAAATGTAGAGGACGTATCAAATAAAAACAGCAGAAACACACGCACACTGCGTCAGGATATAAATGCAGCAATTTCACTTTTTCAACTACGCTCCCCCTACGTAAATAAAAAGGCATGAATGAGCCCCACTCCTTTGCCATAGCCACTGACATGTATAGAGTTCTCTGAAGTGTCACTTGACTACTTGATGGCATAATAAAAAGAACAATCTGACGTCGGCTGCTTGATTTACAAACTGGCATACAAAAGGGGCATTAATCGTTGTTAATGTGATACTCACCCAATAGCAATTAATACAATCCACACAGCGAACTGCAATCTTATCCCATGCAGCAACGACCTTCAATAGCACACAATTTGACTTGAGCTTCACTAAACCACCGGCCCGGATTAGACACACAGACCCCCCCCTCCAAAACAACAGCAGAACAGGCTTTCTGGCTGCCCCCCCCCCCCATGCCTGACAGAAAGCTTGCCCTGCTAAACCAGCCTGGTAGCCTGGAGATGAGACCTACCTGTGTTGGACCGCCGACGGATGCCGAAGTCCCAGCTGGAGGTGATGTCCATGGACTGGGAGAGATCACAGGCGTGACCGTCTGTCACACTGCTGCCCCCCTCGCTCAGGGACCCCGACCCCGTTGACCCACAGCTGCTGCCGGGCACCAGAGCCAGCTGGCACTTCTCCAGATCCACATCCTGGTCTATTAGTACCATCTCACACATTCCCGTATCGTCACTGGTCACATGAGACTGTCTGATGTGGGCCAGAATAATGGCTGGATTGTCCAAGAAAGCCATTTCCTCTGCTTTATAAAAGGTGTGGCTTACAGCTTTGGATGCTTCCTCTTTTTCTCACTCTCTTGCTTGTATGCCAGAGAATCCCTTTCACTTCCGTTCAGTCTCTCTCTGCGAGAGTGTTAAAGTCGTGGCTGATGACAAGTGGAGAGCGGTCATCTTTTCCATCGCCTCTTCTTGCCTATTCTGCCCCCAAGGCAGGAACGGTGCCAGTACCTGTTTGAAATGAGATGACATGTTACTACATGGTGCAGGCTGGAAATGGCAAATCAAGCTCGAGAGGTAGAACCAAATCTGTTTTTTAAAAAATTAAACATATGAACATTTTTGATTCTGAATGGTTCTAAAGCTCAGTTAGATCTGTTTGCCGTGTTCCAAACATGTAGCGGGGTCCTTTTCGTTCAACTATCACTTTGATTTGATGCGGAAGTAAAGAGCACTTCTGGAACTTTCCCGAGACAAGACAATCCGACATTCACGCTCACTTCATGCCTTGATTGGCCAGCTGTGTGGAGGTGAGGAAGGAGTCAGGGTGTGTACATAGGCCGTTGCTCTTTCAAAATCAATAGTTGTTACCTGGGTTCCGTAACTCCAGATTCTACGAGTATAGGCACAGGCCTCACGGCTATCGCTAGTGGGTTCAACCGTTGCAAGCACAGCACTGAAGACTTTTAGTCTACGCCCACTTAAGACGTGGGCCTCACCTTGGTCCCACCTTGTGTATAAGTTTTGCTGAGATCGGACAATTGGCGCCCCAAAACAGCTTTTGCTTCAGCTCGTTAAAGGAACCAATGGGGCCCATACCTTAGAGGGCTGCGCCTATACTCAATATAGAATCTGGAGTTGCGGTAAGTAACTAACGTTCTATTGCATATTAGGTTTTGCCCTCTAATAGTGGGATAAGAGCAAAGTCCTCCGTGGTCCATGCCCCACTGGGTCCATCCGGTACCCACAATCCCAAACACACCCACATTTTACGAGAAATCAATAACCAATCCATACCTCACCGATCACAGTCCATCATGGGCGCACAGATGGCACAGAGACAGTAGGCTACGATACCTGATATTCACCATGACGGAATGAAATTGGAAGAACCACATAAAACCCTACTGCTGTGGGAAGTGGTGACGATGGTTGTGCACTGTACCAGTCCAGCAGAGAGCAGTGTAGGATGGAAAGCAGCTCTCCATGCCCCGAGAGGTATGAGCACCCCCTTTAAGTACCCTGAGAAGCACTCTATAAATAAAATGAAGCATCATTATTATTATTTGAATAGAAATAATTAGAATTAGAATAAGTTCTCTTTCAAATCAAACATCTTAAGATACAAGTGGAAAGTTTTGCTCTTGCAACTGCATTTGACTCAAACGTAGCTTAACCAAGTCGTGTGATATTCTACTTCAGGTCACTTTAAGGACAAATATTACTGGAAAAATTGAAATTTGAACGTTCAATATCTGGGAATTCGCATTAAAGACACTACCACTGACTCTCCGTGTAACAATTTGGCAACAATATGGCACATTGGCCGTACCAGTCCAGCCATACACTAGGTTTCCACCTAGTCTTGTGTCTTGTCTAACTGTTTCTGTCACTTGTGAACACTTTGTTGTGCAACACTAGGAATGGCTTCCATGAGAGACTGAAAATATGCACCGTCATCCCCATATTTAAACAATATCACCCCCCCCACCCCGCTCTCTCTCTCTATGACAGCCTGCTTTTCATACCACCTTCGAGTGTGGCCGTTTGGATCAGGTATAAACACTTCCAAGATTTCAGACGTGGACAGGCGAACACCTTGTACAAAGTTCTGTCGAAGCATAACCGGCCAAGTCCCGGAAACACCGGACCACTGATATAATTCCAACCAAAGGAATAAATATCACTTTGGTGGTCAACAGCATATTTAAAAATCAAAAGCATATTGGCTAGTTAAGTTGTTGCATGCAAAAAAAAAACCCCACTGCAGTAAAGCAGAGCCTGCTGAAGACTTTGGTTTCATAGATTTTCAATTTGTGCAATGTGGGTAACACGACCCTATGAACAGTCAGCCTAGAGTCTGAATGTATAGCACAGGCCCTTTATGCATGACAGTGTAAAGTGCAGACTACTCATACACCCAGATAGTGCCACTGTTCAGGACCACACAGGTTCTTTGCACTCAGGCAAAACAATGGCGTGATTTAGTGTTGCCACAACATTGGCATTTAGTGTCTCACTCCTTAAACTGGGTGTTAGCAGTCACTGGACAGTGTATGGCCGCCCCGAGTATTTACACTGTGAACACAAAAGCTGTTGGTACTTTCAACACGGAGGTGAGAGCCGTGTGCGAGGGCAAAACAGCCCCGTCTCACGCCTGACCGAGTTAGCATGTTAAACGCAGGATGCTCCGACACACCAAAGCGCTAGGACTTCATCCAAGTAGCAAAAAAAATGACCAGATGCCCAGCAGCATATTGTTACAATAGTATCTTAAGAGTTCCCATTGTGTGCGGAGCTTTATTTCATTTTTTTTAAGAGTCAGTCAGTTCCTGCAAATAGCTTCCCCGACTGATGCTAACTGCGGCTAAAGCTAAGCTGCGGTGGGATGTCAAGCTTGTCAAGCTTCGTCACTCGAGACGAGCCACTGCTTTGACATTTTCGTGGTTAGTTTCAAGGCAGACGTGCTTTATACTCGGCAATAATGTCTCGTTAAACACCTTCACCCAACTGCCCGGTTAACTAGTGATGGTTCCCGGTGGCTTGTGTGACGTTAGCTGATGTGCTTCCTAGCTAACTTTGCCAACTGGCTAACTTAAAACTCCCACACTTTCGCTAAGTCAACATTCACCTCCTAAAAGTACTATTGTAAACACATTTAACCATGGATGTCAAATGGCATTAGTTGTATCTACTTAGCGCGTAAGCTTGTTTAGGCTAGCTAACACCACTGACGGTTTCTTGGGTTGGCTAACGTTAGCTGGCTGTGGTTAGCTGCTATCACAGAGCAGCTAGCTAGTTCATGACGGTGCCCCACCTTCAGAAGTCGCATCCGATGAGGGAAAGATATGTCCACATTACCCCATTGTATCCATTCACACTCCCATTGGTGACAATAACTGTTTCCATTAGCAATAATGCGCTATAGCAAAATCATAATACAACTGCAGGTCAGTGCAGACTGTTGTGCTCAGGCTAGCAGTAGCAGCCCTGTTTCACTTCCGGTTCCATTTCTTCAGAATAAAAGACGATTCGGAACGATTTAGTTTTTGCACACACACACACAAAAAAATCAACTAATTAATCAACAAAGAGTTTATGGTAACTTGATCAAGCGCACACGCATTTAGAATATGCATCATGATAGCAAACACATACCAGAAAAGCAGCAACACATCGTTACGATCATATTTTATAGTTGCCATCGTGTGCAGGGCTTCATTTCATATTTTGAGAGTCCATTCCTGCTAGGAAATGATCATGTGAGCACAAGATAAACTGTAATGATAAGGGCTTTTAAATCTAACTTTGAACTCAGTGCCCCTCTACAACACAGGCATTTCAGTTCATATTGTGGCTTTGCCTGGTTGGTGATCCTGCCTTGTATGTACAAATGAAGTGGTTTAAAAAAAACAAACCACTGAGACTAAAGTGAACACTGCATTCATGCATTCATTCACGTTTGATTGTTTATGCACATAAAAAAAAAAAGATGTCAAGTGTCCAAATGAAAATCTTTCGGATTTCTTAAGACTAATTGCATTATCTCAAACTGGGGAACCTGCAGGATTCAGACGGACTCAAGCAAATAAGACAAATATAGATTTAAAGCAATGTTTTCAAATGATTTCGAGCGTCAAATTTCATTTCATTCCAAACACACTGGAGATTTTCTTTTCTATTCCCGTGTGTGTGTGTGTGTGTGTATAAGCCTGCCTTCACAATTATGGATGGGTTATGAGACAACTGGCCACCACACACCACCTTCTACAGAGGAGCCCCAGACTGAAGGAGTTTCGCATCTCTCTGTGTCATTTGATTGACTTTCACAAACCAGTGGCTCCAAGGACTACAGAACACTGTGTGTCAAGACAGAGTGGTCAGCAACACTCTCCCTCCCTCTTCACCGTCTACACCACGGACTTCAGCTACTGCACAGAGACCCGCCATCTTCAGGGGGCTTCTGACGACTCAGCAGTAGCTGGATGTATCAGCGAGGGTGATGAGGAGGAGCACAGGGCTGCTGTGGACTACTTTGCCGCATGGTGCGAGCAGAACCACCTGCAGCTCAACTTGACAAAGACAAAAGGAGCTGACTGTGGATCTGAGGAGGACCAAGGCGCCGATGACCCCTGTTTCCATCCAGGGGGGGGGGGGGGGTCAGTGTGGACATTGTAGAGGATTACAAGCACCTGGGAGCTCACATTGACTATAAACTGGACTGGGTAAAGAACACTAATGCTCTCTACAGGAAGGGCCAGAGCCGTCTCTACTTTCTGAGGCGGCTGAGGTCCTTCAACATCTGCCAGACTATGCTGGGGGATGTTCTACCCCCCCCACCGGGGATCAATAAAGTATTTCTGATTCTGAAAACATCTGCTGGGATCATGATGATAACGCATTGTTCAAACCCTGGGAAGCAGTGCAGACTGGTGGGCAGGCTGCACCCTCTCATCAGTGAGCAGTGGGGCTGCTGCCAGCATCAGCACCGGCCGAGACTCCACGTGTGCAAAAACATTCTCCAGGGAGGGGGGGGGGGTGGGAGTTTCCCTCCTCCGTCCACACCGCGCAGCCCCGCCGGTGCGGTGAGGGGCTCGCTCACACTCGCTGCGTTCTCGTCAACGGAGCGCGGTGCGTGAGGCGCATCTCCGGTCCCACCTGGCCCCCCCCCCTCTCTGATGGATGTACGCACCTTTTAAAAATTGATTTCTTTATTGATTGATTTTTTTTTTTTTTTTGTCTTTCGCATCGATTGCGCACAACAGCGGGGCAGACAGTGGAGGATCAGGGATCAGGGCCGGGTGGCGATGCAGGCTCCGAGCGGCACGACTCCGACTCCGGCCGGACACTCGGCGCCGGGAGCCGGAAGGAAGCGGGGCATCGGGAGTATCCTACACGAGATCATGGCCGTCACCGACCAGAGTCTGGATGAGGCGCAGGCAAAGTTCGTCCTGCTTTTCCTAAGTTTATGAGTGTGAATGGACGCAAGGGGGGGGGGCGTTTAACATAGTGCTGTATTATGATGCATTCATTAGAAATATTAATTTTACAGGTCTCAAAGACTAGACAGATATCCAAATGTGGGGGCAGGGTGCTAAATACACCTTCAAATGAAGTTATTAAAGCTGCAGGAGGCAATATTATTGAATTACAATTTTGGTTGAAATAACTCATTTTGAACACTGCACGTCACTAACAATATCTAACTGAAGGGCTCCTTTAAAAAAAAAAGGTGTGTCTGTGAGCACCGCCCCCCCCCCCTTTGTATTTAGCCTTTTAAAAACAAAAACTTGGACCAGGTCTGAATCAAACAACCAATCAGGGTTAGCTTGCACGTTAACTGGCCAATCATGTGCAAAACAAGGGGCTTCCACAGAAGGAATCAAAACACAGAACCCCCTGATTGGTTGTTTGATTCAGACCTGGTCCAGTTTTTTTTTTTAAAAGACTAAATACAAAGAGGGGGGGGGGGGGGGGGTGCTCACAGACACACATTTTTTTTAAAGGAGCCCTTCAGTTAGATATTGTTAGTGACGTGCAGTGTTCAAAATGTGTTGTTTCAGCCAAAATTGTAATTAAATAATATTGTTGCCTACTGCAGCTTTAATAACCGTAAAAAACGAGGATGAATCACTTTAACTTATTCTTACCCATTTATGTCTCAACCATAAACATTAGCAGACCTGTTATTATGAAATAGCAAAACAACGAGAGGAGCCATGGCACACACCACTCGTACACACCACTTTCACATGAAGGCATCTCTGTGCATTGTGTATTTCCCGCCTTCTGTTCCTCTGTTCCTGACTTTTGCAGAGCGTTCTTTCCCACATTTACAAAATGAACGCAATCCTGACGGTATCCGGTAAGTACTCACTATACAAGAAGGTCCTCTGTAGCTGTGAAATATAGCGGCATTCACTTTTTAATCCTTTAAAATGACAACAGTAACACTTTAGGTTCCATTATTCATTATCATCATTACTCCGGAGTCACGGCGTAATGTTTTGAACTTAACGGTGTACCAGCAGGCCACTGCTATATATCTAGGTGCTGGGGAACGAGAAGTTATGGAATGAGGGGGTAACAACTCGGGATCTTACCAAGAATTGATGTGATTTTTAACTGCTGGGTACCTATTCTGTTATTACAGCGTGATCGCTTAATAAAGCTGATTTGATTTGATTGCTACATTGTTCCCCAGCACCTACATGTACGTATGAGTTTGTATGCCTCCAGAGTAATTGCGCTGCACGGAAATCCTGATCGAAGTCATCACTGTGCTGACTTCATAAACAGCCAGATAAACCCCCCCCACCCACACACACACACACACACACAGTGAAAAAAAATCTTGAAAAAAAAAGAGCTTTTAATATGATGAATTACATATGTTAATATCACACCTAGCTTAAGAAAAAGCCTCCCGCTCTTCTTCTGTGGCCCGTCTGCCATGCTCGTCTCCCTCTGTTACCTCTGTTGTAACGGTTCACCAGGGTGAAGTCAAATAAAAAAAAAAAAAAAAAAAGATTTTCATTGGTTGAGATATAATATAAATGTAATAAATATGTGATGTCCGAAGGTGAGAGATAAATCGCATTTCGGCTTTACTGGGCAGCTGTTTGCACCCTTTAAACTGATTTACTGCGTGTGCACTCTGCAGTCGTCCCCGGGCTCGTGGGCGCTGAGTGGTGCATCATGTCTGAGGCTTGTGTCCTCTGGTGTGTTTTGGTGCAGGAAACACGGGCTGAACTGTCACAGGGCGAAGCCTGCGCTCTTCAGCGTCCTCTGTGGAATCAAGGAGAAAACAGGTGAGTGATCGCCAAAGGGGGGGGGGTGAGGGGGGTTAAAAGGGTCACCGAGGACAATCAGTTGTGTGTCTATTTACTGAAAGTCCCACATGTGTGTGTGTGTGTGTGTGTGTGTGTGATTGGTAGAACTAGAAGAAAGAGAGCACCTGCTGCTAATCAGCCTGACCCAGGGCTTCATGTGTGCCGGATCCTGCCAGAAACAGGATTCAGGGACCTCCCCGAATTGGGGCCGACACCTATGTGACCGTCCAAATCTGTGAATGCATTTAGTGTAATGTTTAATGTCTAAATTAGGGGGGGGGGGGCAGCGCTGTCCATGTCCAGTGACCGGACCAGCACCCTCTCTGTGATCCTGGACCTCTTGATTTACACATTAAGCAACTGGCCCCCCGATGCTGGTCTCAATCTGGGGAGGTCCCGGCTCTTGCCCATATATAATAAATAGAATATTGATTTCAGAAAGAAACTACACTCCAAAAGGAAACGGCTCCACATCATTTCACTTCAGAGTCCTGCAGGTGAAAGCAGTGGAAGTTCTACTGGATAAAAGACTTTCACCGCTGGGGGGGGGGGGGACTGCACCATAGACTGCATATAAAGATGGACGATGCGTCTCCACTTTAGTTACATCACAAATGTAACTAAAGGCTTACCAGAGTCTTCCTGTGGGGAACATGAATAGCCACACCACGCGTCACGGTAGTCATGTCAGTAATACTGCTGATAACGCTCTTGGAGGGCGGACGGATCGACTGACCTGTGAACAGGCAATCTTTAAACCCGCGGCATTTGCATTTAGTCAGCCACACATAGAGTCATAACTGCACTTCATCCGTGTTTAAATCAATTCTGAGCCCAGGCTGTAAGAAAGGGAAGTGAGGGCAATTGAAATCATTAAGTTGATTTACCAGCTGACTCGGGACCAAGAGCTAATGAGAGACAAATAAATCTGTCTCCGTGTTCATTATTTAAAGTGTGTGTTAAAGAACAGATGGGACGCTGTTTTCGCCATGTTGCCACCGGCTGCGTCCTCGACAGCCGGAAAACAACGAACATTGTGACTCGTGGTTTGGAGTGTTTGGAGTGCTCAAAATCCCCGATGTGGTTTTTGTTGCTCCTCAAAGCTTTGGATGAATTGCGTCCACTTGTTGCACGAGTATGTCCTGCTACCTCCTCATTTCTCCATTCACAAGCATTATGTATGGAATCACTCCCAAACTGGCCAAAAAAACCTATTAGGAGCTGCAGGAGATGGCATTTAGGCAGAGATGTTCTGCCTTGGGATCGCTTGATGACATTAAGCCCATAGAAAGATAATTTTGAGAAGGTGCAAAAGTAAAACTGTCCTTGTTTAGACAACTTTCTGTTGGACAAATCAAAGTAGGGAAACAGCTGCATCAATACCCCGCAGCTACACGAACATTGCAGGAAGAGTTGTCATTTTACAAAGACAAGCAATTCTCATCACACGCTCTTATATAATGAATTCATGACGGCAGCCAGCCTCTTGAAACGGAGGGCTCGGTTGACTTGTCACTGCCATCTGCCAAAAGGCAAACGCATAAACTTAAAAGGACCATGTAGAATCTGTCCACAGAAGATTTAAGGGCCTCAAGCTGCTGTGGGTTAGGGCTAGAGATATTTATAGGCAGCAATTTATGCATCAGCCCAGAGCTAAAATCCCTGATCCAATTCAAATGCCTGTCAGAGAAACATCCAGTTCTAGAGCTGATGTAAACATGGATACTCATGGATAGCACTCCCACGTCTCGAATGGCTCGTTTTTTGTTTTTTGCATGTGTCTGCTGCCCCCCCCCCTGACCTCACAGTCCTCGGGCCAACATTTCCCCAAGATGTCTCAAACTTTGCATGTGCCCTGAAGTATACATTTAACATTCATGCCATCCCAGAAGGCGGCCCCTTTCCACTTTCGTTCCTCTGCAAGCTTTCCTTGAGCACCACCCTCAAGACAGAAAAGTCAACTTTGCACATGTAAACACGGGACAAGCATCATGTCATGACGCTAGGCTTGATTATTTAATTTTTTTGTCCAGGTTTTTGGACTTTTGCTGAGACACAAATACAATGGAAGTAGAATAGAATAGTTCTACTCATAGTCTTTTGAGTCTCAAGTCTTTTGAGACACATATGCCCCCGTTACTCTGTATAATCCAATGACTTATAATATACTTTCTAATATATACATATTCTCTATTTATACGGTGTGATGAAGGTGACTGATGTTGGATAGGGGGAGCTGGTTGAGAAATATTTAGGATAGGACTCGCCCTGGGGTGCTGTTAATACAGCACAGCAAGTACAGTA
The DNA here is from genome assembly GCF_043641665.1 of Enoplosus armatus. Classification (NCBI taxonomy): domain Eukaryota; kingdom Metazoa; phylum Chordata; class Actinopteri; order Centrarchiformes; family Enoplosidae; genus Enoplosus; species Enoplosus armatus. Next base: position 19,860,935 of record NC_092197.1, read on the forward strand.
GACCCACTTATGGCACGTATCAAAGGAAGGTGGTCTGAAACGCATCGGAAGTAAAACTATACATACATCAGGTCAGAAGTGACGCCCAACAATTTAACGAGGCTTTGAGGATAATGTATACAGGGCTTGACAGTAATAATAATCAAACTAATAGTCCTATTAATACAAGTCCGACATCCAAAACCCGCCAACCCTATGGCTGGGTCAACGTTTCAATAGGGCAGTAACGCATGAGTTTCATATGCTACTGAGAACAACTGCACACTATGATATCCACGCATGGAAATCACAGAATGTACATGTCATCAGGTGTCTTGACATGGCTTATCAATTCCTATGCAGCACTAACAGCAGGCTAATCGAACAGAGGTACGGTTAGCAGGGGCGACTAGGCTCGCTCCCGTCAGATGCTTTCTCTGCAATGGCTCACCAACGGAGGCCTAACCGATCTTGGACTTTATCACAACCCCGACAGTCCCACAGAGCTCCCTTCCACTTTGCTTTGTAGGTTTTTGTCTAGTATCAGGAAATATGTGAACGCACAGCTATGAAGTCAATTGCGACACTCTTTACAGCAACCCTCGCAGGAAATATGCTTCACAAGAAAAGCCACCCGTTTTGGCATTTTCCATTAACATTAGCATGAGTTCATTTTGTTGATTAACGTATCTGCCGAGTCTCAAAACTGTTGCGAATCAGTATCACTTGGTTTACAAGAACCCAAGGACGAACAAAAATCCGCTTCGACCTATAACCAGCGAGTCACGCCGCATTGCTCAGTGTGTCATGTAGAACCGTTAACATGACTAATTTTCTCACACCAAAGCTGGACGTCAGCAGGCATGGAAAACAAAAGGCTCGCAGCACGGCGAGGGGAGCTTTGGAGAAATCAATCGCGTCCGCGGCAGTATTGGCATGAAACTCCTGAAATATGCATTCAGGAGATTTGTCGCTGCTTCAATCGGCTCGGCGTACGAACCCTCCTTTCATTCACTCTACGATTCCCCACTTCTCCCTCTCGTCTTCCCTCGACGTCATCACACGGGGGCAAAGTCAGCATCAAGTGGCGCGGTGAAAGATTAAATTATACTTGGAAATGGGTGCTCCGGTGATTTAGAGGGCGGACGGCTGTGTATTTCTTTTGCCAATAAAAGGCTCTCGTGCAACCCTAACATACTCCTCCAGCTTCTTTCCCCTCCCAGCCCTCTTTTTTTCCTCACCAGCAACAGGATACACCTGCCGTCCTGCGGCAATCTTATGTGCGTATCTGGGACTCTTTACGCTCATGCGTTGACAGGGCCGGCAGTGAATGAATACTAGATTTGTATTACTGGCACCTTCGCTCTGGTGATGAAAATGTATGCATCACGGCAGCAGGTCAGGAGAAATAATGACTCTCCGGTAATGCAGCTGGTTTAACATACCGAGTTCCACAGGATTTCATGTTCTACCAGTCAACAGCACAAAGACCAGAAGAAATAGTAGGGTTGGAGGAAACCCCCCCCCCCCCCCCCCCCCCCCCCCGCCGCCAATAGCTCCCTGAGCATGCTTGGACAGTCATTGTATAGACTTTAAAGAGGTTGTCCCACAAGGTCATTTTCACAAATATGAGTCCAAAGGCATGCACCGGTGACGTTAGCTTAGCCACATTCTCCGGCAGATAGCACAGATATGCAGTTGGGGTTTGCTTAGCAACGTTGGTCAATAAACCAGTGGTCCTCAAATCTAGGGACCTTGTTTATACCGTACCCTTTCTGGTGTAATGTAATGAGCAGAAGCAGCATTGCACGCCGTGTGTCCAGAGACGGTTTAGAGAGGAGACGGCTCAACTCCGAGTCATTTCCTGTGTCGCCCCCCCTTTAGGAGACCGGCTGCAGGTCCTGAGTCTGTTCACTCCTAATGGGAGCCAAGTGAAAGTGAGCACAGATTATGACCCGTTCCTTTCGGCCCGTAGTCACCCAAGTAAATATTGGAGCCCGTTTTCACAAGCCACACATCTTCTGAACATTCACAATCAGGAGAATAATGAACTTTGTTTAGAAACCTGTCTCCGTCTCTGCAACATGAGATCTGGCAACGCAGATATCACCTCTCGCTGCTGGTGCTGAACCGGCCGTGAACTGAAAGTTAAAACTGAAATGAAACGTGTGTTTCTTTGCTTAATAACACTATTATCGTTATTATTTAACTGTTTTTTTTTGGGGGGGGGGGGTATTATTAGACGGATAAAATAAGCAGCAAAATAAGGCAGCAGGGAGACAGGAAGTGTACGCCATTTCATACCATTGGCGCAGCTTGTAATGCTTCTGTTATGTCCGAGTATCTTTGGCATGTCCATGCAAAAAAAAAAGGGGAACCCGCCCACCCCCTCAGCCTCTCTACATCCACACACAGGCAAGCAGAAAGGGTTGGGGGGTGGTCGGGAATTAAATTATTTACATTCCGTAGTGAATATCGATTTTTTTTTTTCCCTCTGTCAGGAAGATTCAGATTGGTCTGCGGTGATAAATAAAACTCCCTCAGTCTTTTTTTTTGTTTTGTTTCCTTTCTAAGTATCTGTAGCTGCTCTGTAAATGTTCAACATGCGGGTGAAGAGTGAAAGTGTTTCGCACTACACACCTCGGCATTCTGCTCATTTACTGCCGCCATTGTGTGGAATGATCCGGCCCATTTCAATGAGGCAGCGAGGACACAGGGACAAACGGCTGCCCTTTCTGCACGCAGGCCGCAATTTATCAAAGAAGACATAGACCACCTGCCACACCATCTACGCATCTGTGTGTGTGTGTGTGTGTGTGTGTGTGTGCATTCAACATCTGCAGAATAAATGCATGTCTTGGCATTGGTAGTTAGAAGGACCAGCGTATATATTTCGATATACTATTGTCCTCATGAGCTGTCTGTTGTCATATTTAATAAGTGTGGTGCTCACATGATAATCCTGTTTTGCCCCCCCCTGTGATGTAAATGATAGCTGATGAATGGCACCTGTGAGCTAAATCTGGCAACAAGTTGTGACGCTGAGAATAGGATGCAGGATGTTATTGACTGTCTCTGAAGATTTAGGTTACTGAAAAAAAATGTAAACTGAGAATTTCAAGACTTGTATTTGTCTGGCGTTAGCGGGTGTGTCTCAAGACACAACAACGGAGCTCTATGGCAATGGGGAATAAGATACGTCAGGCTTTGGATACACGCATGATACTTGTTTTTAGGATGCATTCGTTGTTGGTTTGAGATGGCAATGAGAAAAAATATGGAAGATCGTCAGCAAAAAAACCAAACATTTTTATTGTGAGAATCGGCGTAATTTTTCAGGCTTTTATGAACAATCTGAGGCGTGTAGACAATGCAAAAGAAAGAAAAGGGAAAATGCATCATGGATAACAGAGTGTCTCCTTCAGGTGACGAGTGGTAGAATTCTCTGTGGGGTGAAGTGGGCCAGTATGAGCATTTCATCTGAGAGATTCAAGTCAGCACAACCCTCCATTTTCAGTAGAGTTCGATCAAAGGGTGTGCATTATCAAACATGGCAGCCTACAGGACCACCCACTTTCCTAACGTGTGTGCAGGGACACAATGAAAATATTGCCCCCTCCCACTGTGGAAGGGGAGGTGACTGGCTGATCCCGGCTGGATGCACTGCAGCAGTGCGGGGAGTGCAGGAGGTAGGAGAGTAGTTAGGTTGGTGCTGTCAGCTACATAATAATTGCCCCTCATCATGCCCCTGTGTGTGTGTGTGTGTGTGTGTGTGTGTGTTTGCGTTATATTGTTGTGTTTATGTGTGCGGTTTTGTGTATAATGTGTGTGTGTGTATATGAGCAAGAAATAGAAAGAACAAATAATAATAATAATAATAATTGTGATTATTATCATCATTTCGGTGTTGAATTTGTAACTTGTTGCAAATATTTGAACATGAACATTGGGTGCATTTGTGTAACAGGGCTGTAGTGCTGGAGTCTGACCTTTCAAGAAGTTTTGTCTTTTATTTTTCTTAGGTGACAGTATTGACAACGTGTAATAATAATACTCTCCCAAAAGGATGCAAAATCAAACGTTCCAATCCTTGCGTTAAAAACACTTTTCTTTCCCTCCGCTCTTGTGGTGTCTGTCGGAATTCGTGCATCGCTCCGGTTGCACGCGTGACCGCCGTGGTGTAAGCAGTGTTTTTGTCTTTGTTTGTCAGTTCTGAGTATCTATGGTGCACAGGAAGAAGAGCCTCCGGACGCCCAGCTGATGAAACTGGACAACATGCTACTGGCGGAGGGGGTGGCTGGACCAGAGAAGGGGGGCGGAGCAGCAGGCGCCGTGTCTGACAACTCCATCGAACGCTCCGACTACAGGGCCAAGCTGACACAGATCAGACAGATATACCACACAGAGCTCGAGAAATATGAACAGGCGAGTCACTGCTTCTGTAGCTGTTGCTGACACTTCAAAACACTTTCTGTTTTCTGCTACTGTGAATATGTTATTCTGATGATGGAAGGCAGGTGAGTAGGTGGGTGGGGAAGTTATCGCGAGGCAAGAGCGAGTGGCTAATTACTGATTGCTAAGATTTGGATGAAGTTGTGACAGGTCTGAAAGGTAGCTGTAAAAATCCAAGTAGCTTTGAAGCAGGATTGTTTCCCCCCTGGGTTCTTTGGTTGAACTATCACAACCTTAAAAGACTACCCACCATTTTTATTTTTTTATTTTTCTGTTCACTCTTATTACGAATCTAATCCCTGGATTTCAATTACATTTCCTAATCTGTGGTCAAATTGTTCTTGGTGTGGCATACTTAAGAGTTTGATCCGCAAACTATAAGCAATTATAGACCAATTTCCAATCTCACCTTCGTGTTTGGAAAAGGAAGATTCTGACTTTGTGGACCATGACACCCTTTTAGAGTATCATGAGAATCTTATTGATCTCAATGGCCTGGTTCCGCTCATGTCTGAGTGACAGAACACATTCATTGGGCCGTCGGTTGTTTTTTTGTGTCTTTCAACAGTCAAACAGCCTCGCCCAGGCCGGAAGAGACTCTCAGACTAAAGCTGTCGTAGTGGTCAAGAATGAGGTCCCTGAACTTAACTGGAACTGATGCCGGTTTAATGCCACCTCCACCAGCTTGTGGGGTATGGAACCATAGGCGTTAGTGAGGTGGGTGTGGTCGCCCAGCTGATCAGGGAAGCCCGTGTGCTCCAGACACCCTGGTACCTTCAGAATCCCTCCTTTCTGGGCCCAGGTGTCAATGTGCGAATCTTTCCTTCAGCACAGAGCAGCGAGATCATTCTGAACTGGTTGATGTTCTTTGACTCTTCCTCCTTCGGTAATCCACAGAAGGGGTTCTGCACACCTCCATTGATGAGCAACTTTGCCCCCCCCCCCCCCCCCCCCCCCAGATGACTTTTATGATCCTCCAGGGCCTGTGGAGTAGCCTCGGGCAGTTCTTATATACCTTGTAAGGTACACCACTTGGTCCTGGTGCCGAGCTTGATCTTGCCTCCCTGACCACCTTCTGGATCTCCTTCAAGCAAGGCTCCTTCTTGCCAAAGGCCGGAGTTGGTGCTGATGGATTGATCAAGGCCTTACAGTGGCCCAGATCTTGTTCCCTGGATGCGTCTCTGAGAAAATGGTTGATCCCAGCTTTAGAGCAGTTAGGCTGGCCACTGTGCTTCTGGCCTAGCAGCTGTTTCGTTGTTCATTTGACCCAAATGAGTTGGCTGAAACGGCCGCCCGCTTCCTTGCCCTCTTCTTCCTCCCCCTCCAATACATCTTGGCCTGAGAGAGCCCCTCTCTCCTCCTCGCTCGCCACCTTGAAATGCCGCCTCAGGCTCTTCAGCTCCTGCCTGAGCTGGTGGATCTTGTTCTCTCTCTGTTGTTCTTGGTGTAGGTTTTTTTTTCTGATTTCTTCTCTAGCCTGAATCTCTCAGCTATGGTGGTCATCTTCTTGACACGTCTATCAGCATCACCCTTGGCTTGCTTCCAAGATGGACTCGACGTCTTCATCCAACTGGAGCCACTCCTCCTCCAAGTGTTCCGAGTTCCACAGGGATCAGTACTTTGTTCTGTGTACATTTTGCCACTAGATCAAATCTTTAAAAAAAATACAACAGAAAATGTCAAGTATTCACTGATGTTTCCATTTATTTTGATGGCTACAACATTTCTCAGACCAACACAGTCAAAACTTTGGGAATATTTTTTGAAAATGATAAGGTTCAGAAGCTTAAAACTTAGGTTCTATTATCAAGTGTCATTAGGCTTTGCGTAGTGAAATACTGTACCTGATGTGGACAACAGCCCAGTTTTTTTTTATTTCAGAACAGTCTTCTAGTCAATTAAAAGTCCATCCAAGGTTCAAATTTGTTGTTTAGCTAATGACTAATATTTTATTAGGCCTGCAATGAATTCACCACCCATGTCATGAACCTGCTGAGGGAGCAGTCCCGGACGCGGCCCATCTCACCAAAGGAGATTGAACGTATGGTAAACATTATTCACCGCAAGTTCAGCTCCATCCAAGTGCAGCTAAAGCAGAGCACCTGTGAGGCTGTCATGACCCTGCGCTCCAGGTTCCTGGATGCTAGGTGAGTGTGGAGCACAAAAACGTACATGTGGAGCTTTAAAGTTAGATGGTGATCTATCCAACACTTTGCTCCAGAGCAAGATGTATCCATATCTCAACAACTGCTGGGCCAGATTGTCACTGTTGAAGAAATCTTCAGTCAAATATATTCTCCAATGCAGCCTCTTGGGTATAATGAGTTAACCTCAATATAGAGTTTATTCTATTTGAAGATGAAGATGAGTACTTATAAAGGTCTTGTCTAAACAAATATTTCGTAGGCAGCTCCGGATTGCTCTGGAAGTTGGTTAGGTATACCAGTTTAATAAGCCTAGTTCAAAAGCAGCTTCTTTAAATCCATATTGTCGTTAAATTGGAAAAACTTAATAACATCCAGTTTACACAAACATGTATAGATGCAGATTAAATATGTCAAAAACATGTATTTTCTGTTCTAGAAAAAAACTACAGGATTGTGCTGCCGTAACCCTCGCTTTTTTTTTTTCTTTTTTTTTTGTGCTTTTTGTTTATTTTGTTTACTTTTGTTTTCTCATCTCTTGTTCTTCTCTTAGACGCAAAAGGCGGAACTTTAGCAAACAGGCCACGGAAATCCTGAATGAATACTTTTACTCACACCTGAGCAACCCGTACCCCAGTGAAGAGGCCAAGGAGGAGCTCGCTAAAAAGTGCAGGATCACTGTGTCCCAGGTGAGTAAAAAAACACCTGCTTGGTCGCTGAAAAAAAGATAGCCAACAATATAATGGAAGTCATGAGTTTTAAGGCTCATTATCTCAAGATTAGCATTTAAGAATCAAAATGTATGGGGGTGGGGGGGTGGGGGGGGGGCGATTGTCTTTCAGTATCCTTTTGGCTCTGCACAGACACCTCCCCGCTCCAACATCACTGATGCTCAGGAGATGGATACCAATGACGTTCCATATCGGGTTCACTTCCCCAAAATAGGAATCCCACTGCTCTCTGAATGATCACAATGAACCTTGAATCATTAAAATAGCATTACAAACAGCCATTTTCACACCGGTTTTTCCACACTTGGTGAAACTGCCAAACCAGGTTCAGTTTAATTCATTTCAGATCTTTATTGTCCCACAAGAGGGAATTAGTTTTGCGGCAAGGCAGCATAAAAACATAAAACAAATACAATGAAAACTCAATAAGACAATATAAATAATATGATAAACAACAGTGTCAGAGAAAAACATTCAAACAGTTCAGTAGACGCAGTTGTGGATGTCTACCAAAGACCCTCCAACAGCCACTTAGCCTTAACATACATTTGTTGCATCTAGAATCGCATTGTGGTCTGTTGGATTTGGGCTCATAGGATATAATCACGAGCCCCCAGCACTCCCTAAGCACCAGTAGCCCAAAGACCTTTCCTGTCCAACTACAGCACAGCCAGCAGTTGCCATCTGGACTGTGTGCCAAGCTCAACAAAGATATAACTGCCTTGGATGCCTGTGTGGTGGAGACCAAGCAGCCACGATGGATCAGGCACAGTTTCTTTTGTTTTTGTAATTGTCATGGATGTTGGACAATTCCAATTGGACAACTGATTGGAAGCACCTTTAGCATCTGAGATCTGTCTTGGAATCGGAATAGGAATTTTCTTAGGATAATCCCTCAATGTCACCGTATATTGCCCACAAACATGCTTGCGTGTTTTTAACCAACCCCTCGAAATAGTATGTCACCCCACACACGCGATCCACCGCCTGGAAACATTTGAATAACAATGTACGCCCCAACTCGATTTGTTCAAATGGCTGTCATAGTATGTCTTACAATCACAAGTTTAGCACAGGTTTGTCTGTCCCATAGACTGTATATAAAGATGGACGACACAACAGCTCCCCAAAAGTGAAGCCAAAACGTCTCGATAACCCCCTGGTGGCTGGCTGCAGTATAGGTCATAAGCCCCACCCCCTCCATGTTAGTGCATATACATTTTTCCAGTTTGTTTGTTCCAGTGTTCATTTTTCTGATCCGTTTGGTTTTAATTAGTTATTTGATGCTATAAAAATGGGGTGAAACGTCATGATTGACAGCTGAGATTGACTGTGGTGTGCTCGCGATTGGGTCGGGCATGTGTATGGGCGGGACCTCGTGCCGGGGCTCCACCCCCCCCACTGCGCAGACTCTGGCTCTAAATGAGGTCACCGGCGCAAGATGGCAGCGGCCGTATCCGGGAGAGTTTGGCTTCATTTTTGTACAGCGGGAGGAAGTGGAGACAGTTTATGGTCTGTCCCTGTTCAGTTGTGAACTACAGAAGTTTCAGTGTTTCATGTTCGATCTGTTGTTTTGGGGTTGGCGTGTGAAATGTTAGGTCCAGTACTGTACAAAATGTTGACTGAAAAAATGTATCAGTTAAGGCGGAAATCTCAGGAGCAACATCAATGGCTCAGAGCTGTAATAGTGTTGGTACATGGACAAAACCACATTAAGGAGGAGTGCATGCACCATACAGATGTGGAGCAGGAGCAGACATAGGGTCAGATCCTCTACTTCCTTCAGGTAGGCCTTTTCATTGTCATCTGTGATCAGGCCCACCACAGCGGTGTCGTCTGCAAACTTGATGATAGTGTTTGAGTTGAGAGTGGCTACGCAGTCGTGCGTGTACAGGGAGTACAGAAGACCACCTGGGGTCTGCCCGACACGAAGTCAAGGATCCACATATAGAAGTGAGGCATTTAACACCATAGATCCCTCCAGATTTGTCACAAAGCTCAAGGACCTGGGATTAAACGCTGAATGCTTCTAAGACCTTGCCACATGCTTCTGGGATTGCCCTCCCGGAATTGTAGTTCCACTTTCTCCCTGCTGCTTTATAATTGTCCATGTTGCCAGACAGCAGCCCTGAGTTGTAGGCAGCAGCGCCGTGTTTATGCTTATGGCACCTCGGATGGTTCTGGTAATCCAAGATTTCTGGTTGTGAAATGGTTTAACTGTAGTTTTGGGTACAGTTGCGTCTCTTGTTTTACAAATTAAATCCACTACAGACTCAGTGAATCCATTGATGTCATCGGTGATGTCGACGGTGGGGTCCTGGTACGTGCTCCAGACTGCGTGATGTAGTGCAGACTGCATGGTGGCCTCTGATTAGCCTGACCATTTCCTGACCTTTCGCATCATTGACCAGTGGCAAGCTGCCTTGACAGTGCTGACCTTTAAGTATGCAACCTTTTAACTGTGTCGCAGAATCCACTTTTATTGAACCCCCCCCCCTTTGCCGGAGTATAAACTGCACCACAAAAGAGGCATGGTTTACAGACAGCTATGAGACATGAGTTGATGGTACAAATACGTCTCTTGAATGAACCGTGTGAATGTATACCTCTCTAACTGGTATGTTAACGGTTCTCTCACCAGCTGCAGTAGCTAGCCAGCAAGCCCCACTGCTGTTTGTCACCAAGATTGTAGCACAGGGCTTAATGTATGTTGACCAGACGCCCCAGTTTGTCCGGGATTGTCCCAGTTTGTCCGGGAATGTCCCGGTTGTCCCGGTTTGTCTGGGATTGTCACAGACTCATTATTACCTAACCCAATATAAAAACATAAACAATGCACCATGCGTCAGAATTCAACACTGATTTGTCTGTATGTGTGTCAATCAATCAATGTAGCGTTATCAAGGCTGTTGCTAGGCTATGACGCTTGCGGCTCTTTCTGACAGAACCTCTCAGGATGCTAACTGGTAGAAGTCATGCTGAAGAGGAAGTTGGTCTTTTCTAAAGAGCACCAGGAGGCTTAGCCTACTCCTTCCCAGCAACGAAAATGCTACATTCAAGGCATCCATGGTGCGCTCAGTAGGTGTGCTAAGCGCTGAAATGATTGTCTCCCATTATGATAAAAATGCATATGGTGCACGTTCAAGCACGCACATGTTCGTGTGGTACACTTAAGTGTCCCGGTTTGGGGGTTTGAAAACATGGTCACCCTCGCTTAATGAACAGTTTAAATTTAGTATCATACAGTATTATTCCAACCAAGGAGAAGGAGTGTTTTCAGTTTAGTTTTAAAAGACGACAACGTTGGAGCACACCCAACATGAGTGGGTAGGATGTTCCAGTGGCTTGGAGCATAAAAGTCAAAGGCAGTTTCGCCACTTTTTTGTTTCTTGGACAGCCTGTTCCAGATGAGCTGAGGGGTCCAGCTGGTTCATAGTTCACAAGCATGTCAGAGAGATATTGGGGGGCCCGTGCCCATGTAGGGCCTTAAAAAACGAAGCCGGTGCCAAGCCAAACCCAGTGTAACAACCTCAGCACAGGTGTTACATGGTTGGATTTCCTTTTTTTCTCGTTAAAACTCTTGTAGCTGCATTCTGGCAGTAGTTGCAGTCGATCAAAAAGCCAGCAAGGCGGTGTTATTCTAGGGAGAACTGTTTGGTAAATGTCACTCCATACGCACAAAGGCCACCAGCCCTACACACACGCATAGTGGCCAATGACCTTTGAGCTGTCACATGTCGTTATTGTCTACCCTTGGTTGCTCTTTACAAGCCCCATAGGTATGACCTGGAAGACTCCCACTGTTCAACCCTGCCCCTCCTCCTATAACCACACTGCTCCCTTTCACACACACGACTACAGTCATTGTATAGTTTGGATTTTGAGTTAGAACCATTGAGTACACTGTCAACATGTCCATTTTTGTATGGTTGACAAAGTCAACAATGAGGCAAATTATGTGTGAGAAAACTGCTTTTCTTCTTCTTCTTCTTCTTCTTCTCTTTTTTTTATTCCTAAACCAGATCTGTAACTGGTTTGGGAACAAGAGGATCCGGTATAAGAAGAACATCGGCAAGTTCCAGGAGGAGGCCAACCTTTACGCAGCAAAGACGGCGGTGACGGCGACCCAGGGAGCGACTGCTGCTGCCCACAACAACTCTCCTACCCCACCCAACTCACGTAGGAGTTCAAAAATACTGCTTTTGTCAACTAATACCAAATCTTTTTCTCACGATTTTGCACGTTAGGTATCAATTAAATCGAGCTGGCAGGACATGGTGTTTTGATTGGATGCGAGCACAGTTATTTCACAGCACAATACCTCTATGAAAATGTAGCCTCGTGATTCTCATTGACAGAGTGAATACAGAACTTGTTCAAATAAATAGTGACAGTGGCGTTTGCATACAGACAGGGTAGATTTAAGGGAAAACCGCGGTTAATCACAACATTGGGCATTCGTTTTGTAAGCCTGGACAGCATTTCTATGCTATCATAACATTGCATTCACCACAGTTATTACTGAGATTACTGGGATACACGGTGACGTCACCGGAAATAGGTCAGGGCATTATCAGACAGTTTGGGAAACGAGATTATCTGAACCACTTTGTTTCAATCAGGAGAGACTTTATTTTGAAAAATGATGAAATTGAGTGACATAGGTAGGAGATTAGACGCCATCGTGCGTCATATTTTGAGGGGGTAGTGATAGCTGGCACAGCTGGCAAGATGATTGGCTCACAAGAGGTCCTGGCAAAATCTGATTGATCCTTGTCCCCTGGTCCCATGGTGATTCCAAGATCCAAAACAATAGACGCATGTGCTTTTGTACATTCCCGTTTTAAATGAGATCATACAGTTTTAGCGCCGTCTGAACAGTGGTGGAAGAAATATGTAGATCCTTTGCTAAAATGACAGGTCTGGTGACCTTCTATATTTTTCTTCTCGTCAACAAATCTCATCTGCAGACCTAAACCAACAATGAATATATCCTACTAACAAGTTATTGAGTGCATCCAAAGCCTGATATATACCTTCTTCCTCTGTGCCGTAGAACTCCGCTGTTTCCATCCAGTTTCACCAAAATCAGTGAATCAAGTTCTAAAGTTGTGTGTTTGTACAGTAATCAGCGAGGCACGGCCTTGTGAGGTGTTTTCAAAGAATTACGAATTCAGTAGGAACCAAATGGGCATGAAGCTGACAGAGACGGGGTAGGGAAGTCAGAAAGGACAAGGCCTGGACACGCCAAGATTTAAAACTAGGAGGTTTGGGGATGATTGGAATTGCCGCAATCAGGGGATCCACTCGAGAAGGCGAAATCCAAATCCAAATGCTCCCCCACGGAGCTCAACTTTGGTGAACTTTGACATGCAAATGTTGACCAATGGCGACATACAGCCACGGTCACTGGCCTTCCTGTGTGCTTGATTAGTCCACAGGAACCACTACAGTGTCGGAGAGCAATGGCAGCTCCTGCATGGACCAGAGTGCAGCTGGCACGAGTATTGTACACAGTAATTGTTGCGGACAGTGTGCACACACCGCATGGACCATGCCGGGATCTTAACTCATTGTTGCTTTTAGGGTTATATTGTCTTTTTGTTTTCTAATTTCTACATCAGGGCTGTATGAAATCGCTGCTTCAGTTTTACACGCCTGTGTTTTGTGTGTGGTTGTTCTTCTCAGCACGGCCCTTCCGCTAAACTGCTTCCGTCTCTCTCCCTCTCCAGGTTCCCCTGGTTCTTTTAACCTCCCAAACTCGGGGGGCATATTCATGAGCATGCAGAGTGTTAATGGGGCCTCTCACCAGGGGGCTCCAGTTGGAGCCAAAGGGCAGTCCCAGGTAGGAGCTCTGCACAGTCTGAGTCAGGGGAACATGTTGAAATGCCAACTGTTTTTTTGCTGTCATATCTGTAAGCTCAACACAAGCAAATAGACAAAACACAAGCAACTGTCCACCAACCGCCCAGGTGCTCTAGGTCCACCTAGATCTAGATTAACTGTATCCGCCCCCCCCCACCCCTGTCCTTTCTGTAGGTGGATGCCATACATCATGCTATCAGTCAGACATGATGCGGCGATGGCCTCCCGACATCCCCTGTACAGCTCAACATGGCCTCGACGTAAGTACAAGTAGCCATAACTGCAAAGATGACGAAGTGCGATCATGGCAGGCGTGATGATGATGATGATGATGATGATAATGGGAGACACATACAAACTCAAAAAAGAGTCTCAAATAAAGGCCCTCATAGCAGTAAAGGATTATACAGTAAAATGATGGCAGTGTATTACTGCCGCAAATACTACAAAAGTTAAATAAATAAATCAACAAGCCACCCTGCCCTCCGCTCTTCAGCCTAGTTAGTTATCATCCAATAACTAAGCAGACGGCCTAATGCAGCATTAAGAGAAGAGTCATATGATTGGATGCACACGGACAGCATGGTGTCATTTCGGTTCTACTGAGCGCCCCGTCTCGCCCCGGGCAGCAGAGACTGCCGCGTTGCATTCTTGCAAATTCTTATTTAGGCCGTGGCTTAGACAAAAGCAAGAACGATGACGGATGTCCGAGGAGAACAAACAAACACAGCCTACACACTCTGACTCGTACAGCTACAGCAGGGGAGGGACGGAGAGAAGATCAGGAACACATTACACGGATACAAAGGCAGAGGCAAAGTTAGATATCCATCCTCAGGAGGGGAAGCCAAAGTAGAGTCTTGTGATTCTTTGTGGTCATAAGCATGGTGACATGTATGGAAGACAAAAAACGTGCAGACTTTTATTTGCAGTCTCCCAAAACATGAAACAAAGAAAACAAAACATGAAGGGAAAACTTCGTCACAAAGAAAGAAAAGAAAAATGGATATTCATACTAACTATGTTGCCAAAGTTGCCAAATAATGAGGTACACGTATGTAACAGTAATCCCTGTGAGCCAGAAGCTCAGGCTTCAGACTGCTCTGAACGCTCCGTTTCAGTTTTTATCAACCGCCGGGTCTATCTGATGTCAGAGAGGCACGGATGTCCTTATATGGTATCTCTGCTCCAGGCACAGACCAGATGCGCAAGCTCCGCTCCTGGTTTCCAGCAGCAGCAGGCAGCTGTTTTCAGTGGAAAAAAACTCTTGACTGTACACTATTTACACATCACCAAACAGCCAGAGAACATAGTGCAACCAAAAGAACCAGACATTTTTCTAAGGAGTCGGTGGATACCAAAACAGAGCTAACGCATTCACCATAACAAGTTAATAATGAGATTTATTTCTCTGTCTGCCTCTCTCTGCCAGGTTCATGGGGGTGGGGGGGGGGGGGGGGGGGGGCTGGCATAATGCCCCCAAGACCCTCTTCAGTGACCTCCCCTAATGAGGGGCCAGCCAGTACACATTCTGATACCTCAAAATTGACCTCTCCGAACCTCAGCACACGTCATCAAGAACCACAACCTTCAATTCCTCAAACTTCAACCGACCAACCCTCCAGCTGGACCAGTCGACAGACATTTCACGAACTGGATGTTGTTGAAACTACAAAGACTGCAAAAAAAATATATATATATACACATACGGGATGGGTCCACATGCATTTTGCATGTACTGAGATGGCACAGCAAATCAGGGCGCACAATTCTGCAATAAATGAGCGGTTTGGTGGGAGTTTTTTTTTATCAAACAATCAAAAGTTGTTGCTTTCTTAGTGAAAAAATGGCTTTTTTTTTTTTTTTGATAGCAGGTTCTCCAGATGTACTTATTATTGCACCCTAAAAACCACTAAGGGATGCCTAAAAATGTCTGTCAAAAGAAATGCTACGATGGCTTAAAAGTGAACAAATCACGATTCATTTTCCTGCTTGCAGCATCCCCATTTAATACTTAAGTCTCACTATTGTTCTTTCAACGGCTGGTGATAGTTTTCTTATTGTCAACAAATCCCAAACCAGCAATGAATGGATCCTGCTGACTAACTGTGTGTCCAAAGCCTGATATATCTTATCCCTCTGTGCTAACACTATTACAAACTCTATTAGTAATGGGGGGGGGGGGGGGGGGGTGCTTTGCTCCCTCCAAAACCTGAGGTCTGATCTGACCATGGAATAAGCACTGTAATTTATTTTGAGTCAATCCCTCACACACCGTCCTGCTGCTAGAAATACTTACTAGAATGTGGATTCATCCGCCACTGATAATAGTCCCCAACAAAGCTGACTACTTCCTCCTGTTTTAGTAACGTTTGATTTTGGGAAAAAAAAAAAAAAACAGCATATTTTTGAGGTGTTTTTAAACATTATGTCTTCAATAGGAACCCCGTGGGTTTTGAGGTGAGGGTAGGCTATTCAGAAAGAATTGAGAAGACAGACTTTATGACGCCAGTATCGCATGAAATCCCTACTAGTGACGTTTAACCAATACATGGGCAGGGTAAATTCGGCCACTTGAGCAAACGTAAAGGATAATTCTGGTTTATTACAACTTGAGTCTCATTTTTTAGTTTTGGCTGTGACATTTTGAGTGTGCGTTTTTTTTTACGTATCGGCTGGCGACGGTGCGGGACTAGTTAACAGGGCAAAAATCAACATGGAAGGAAGGTCCCACTTGTCATGGCCTGTTCAAACTTTTAATCATTTAAAAACAGAGCAAGAAGAATAATATGCAGAATTATTACAAAAATATTTTTTGGAAATATCACTAATGAAACCAGAGTTATCCTTTAAGTCAATACCATATATGCCTTCAGATGCAATGCAAAGTGACATTTAACAGCAGCACCAATGCATATTCCAAGGAGTGATTTTGACAGAGCCAAACAAAACGTACACACCTTTCATCTAGGCTGTTATATGGGTTCTACTCATGTTCCGTGTCTGTGTTTTAATTGGATTAGTTGTAAATACAGAGGAACATTTTGAATGTTGAACTCAGCCCCAAGGTTTCAGTGACCACACATGTATGTTGGGACTCTGACAGAGTGAAACCGTGTCTTTTTTTTTTCCTCCTCCGATTCATTGTTTTTAATTTTTTTTTATTGTATCACATTTTAAAGCAAATATTTGTGGCTGTTTTCAAGTAAATATGTTGTCTTCTTTTTTAATCCTATCATATGGAGATGTTTATAACCAAACAGAGTGATCTGTGTTAGTCATTATGTATTTTCAAACATAAAATAAACTTTTGCTTAAACGGTCTGACCACTTTTACCATCTCTCAAAGAAAGTTCACCTTTTTTCTCAGGCTGAAAATGTCTAGGACCCTCCTCGTCTTTGTCCACCAATTATTCCGGTTTGGTCTTTACAGTCAGTCTGCCGTCAGCTTTGCCCTGTGAAATGCTCAGCTATTCATGACCATTTACCACAAAGACTCCACAAAATTACAATTGCAGATCTGCAATTTGTATCTTAGTCCGTTTGGCCGGAGAGCCAAACATTAAGTGCCACTAATCCAAATATAGCTATCAGTGGGACAAGCAATAAGAGCTGTCAAAGAATTGGGGTCATCTGGTGAAACAGAGGTGTGTCATCTGCATATAGTGGTATTTGACGTAATAACGGCTGATAATGTTGCTAAGTCTGACCCTAAATGCTTCATAATCAATATCAAGTGTGTAGCTTGGCTTGCCGTTGTGTAGCACACCAGAGAAACACATACAATTTCTGATCAAAGTCTGTTGATTATGAGAAAAGTGACAATATTTTAGCAGATCTACGTGGGAGTGTTTTAGCGGGAACCTGAGAACTAACTTCACGTGGAATAGACAGACAGCAATCTTTCCTCTTAGGGTGTTTTGAAGGCACTGAACTGAAAGAGTTGTAGGATTTCGACTATCTCAGGGCTTTCTGGGTTACTTTTGCTCCGAGGAAACCCCGACTCACAAACTTAGCCTGGGGCAAAACATGGCTCGAGTCTCAGCAGAAGCATATCACAAACCCCCAGCCTCCTCGGGTCATGTGGATGTGAGAGTGTAGCAGCCCACACGCCATTTTTCAGAGTTGCTAGGGTACTGTGTCCCAGGGGAGGACAGGTGAGACCATGGCCAGTGTGCAGGAGGGTTAGATGCTTGTCAAGATTCAAGATTATATCATATAGTGGTGTGTGAGAGTCACTACTACAATATCTTTGAAATCCATGTATTTGCTTACGATGGTTCATTTCATACACTCTACATATGGATGTGTGATTTTGTGCACATATACATTTTTTCCAAAATTCCCACATAAGGTACAAAATACTGGGTTTGTAAACCCATTTAGTAAATATAAAAATATATCTATTGTGCTTATTATTATTATATATATTATTATTATATTATTATTCCCAACAAAATATCAGACTTTGACGCGGTTAACTTCCCATTTCCAACAGACAGTCAACATTGGTTAAAGAAAGAGAGAGAAGAAAGATTGAAGGATGTGGTCAGGTTGATGCCAGATGAAGCTGTCGAGTCTAAAAAATGACCTCCAGTGGTTCCACATCACTTTGCCTGTGTCCAGTGTCCAGTGAGCCGCGTCTTCCCCCGTCCTAAAGGGCTCCCGTGGTAGGCGGCTGATATGTGGGTTGGTATCTTTAATGAGGCAATTGAGCATTTTAATGTTGTATTGTACCTGGGGCTGAAGACGTTCTGAATAGCTGATGAGGGAACACACGGAAAGGTAAGCTAAGCTAAGCTGTTATCACTTTGATTTAACCATTTCATTTTGCCTTTTTAACACCGGCCTGAGGCAATCAGCTGGCCAGGCCATCGGGAATTCTCCCGGGGCTTCCGATTCGGCCCCACCACTTACAATCAATCTTTATGTGCGCACTACAGATTGTTTGCCCTGCTTACAGTATTTATGCTAAGCTGGGCTAACCAAATCATGACTCTCAGCTTTGTACTGTTGAACTATTTCTTTAAACATTTACCCGCAGCAGAAGGCTCAAAACAAGGACACATGAATCACACAACGGCTGAGTGACTGATATCACTGCAGAAAATGGCAGCGCAATAAATTACCCTTCCATAACACCACAGAATAACAGACTGAGAGGATTAAAATAAATCATTATTGCCGGCAAAGTCTTCTCCGTACATGAGTAATGGGAACCATCAGGGAAGGCCTCAAGCTCATTATCCCGTCACATTCAAAACCTCGTATGAGGGGGAGGAATGTCCCACATGTCTCAAAACTGTCTATATTGGCTACAGCAGATACCACGCAGGGTATGAAGAAATATACGGCTTTTTGTCATTGTAAGAAGAAGAAATGACCGTTTTAAGACATGCCAAGGGTCATCTAAGGTCATCAGGGTGGAAAAACATTTGACCAATAGTCTGAAAGCACAAAATTGTTGTTATAGCAAGGGTGGATGGTTGGAATGGATGGTTCCCAAAGCTCCACAGGGGCGTCATGAAGCCATCTTGATTTTGAGGGTGCAAGAATATATAATAATCTACATGCATTTAATGAATTTCTGTGAAGAAATTTAAGGGCTACATTTAAGGGTTATTTTAGAAGTTTATATCTGTATTATATCATTTATTATAAAGCCATGACTTCCTTTTACTGAACAAATCTGCGCACTCAATGGGGTAAACAGTTTTAGTTCCACTGTTAAGACATTCTCCAACTGTTCCAATGTCTACCCTAAGAACAGCCAAATCATCATCAGTGAGCTCTTTGTTTTTCTTTTATCAAAAACTGTCTGATACGACTTCCTCTGCGCCACAGACCTCATGTTGCCCAAAAACATTTGAATCGAAGGGCATTTGTAAACGACACAACAATGACAGTTACTCAAATTGGGATCAGTGATCGGCGTATTACTTCAAGTCCCTGTTCAAGTTGCTGTTTGAGAAAGCACAAATTCCTACAGGCTCATTTTGTTGACATTTGACGCTTACCTTGTGTGTGGCTTTGCAATTCTGTTGTCGATGCTGCCCTCTTGTGGTCGGAGACAGGAACTGTGGAGTGACGGCACACCAAAAGAGGGACCGGAAACACAGATGAGGGAGAAACATTAGAGGCTTTGTATTCTGTCATCAGATTTCAGCATTCAGTGCAGGTAAACAACACAATTCCAAAACATGCTCACAATTGCAAAGAACTCTACTGATCACATTTGGGTTTTTCATTGAAAAAAAAATATATATTTCATCCTATTTTTTTGGAAGATTGAAGCTCTCTGACAATGTATCCTGTGTAAACACAGGTGTACATCTTTTTTATTGTCAGATTATCTTAATTCAAACATGCAAAAAGAGTGAAATGATATCTTATAATGTCTCATATGGTTCTGGAGGAGCTTTGTCAAGTCTGAGGAAATAACCCTGATGACGCTTGGACTACAGATACAGCTGCGTTGACTGTGGACGAGGGAGTTTGAAAGATGCTGAGCATGACAGATTCACAGATGAATGACCTGACACACAATGCGGGGCTGGTACACCCGACCAACTTCACTTGTGTGTGGCCCCCTTTCTCGTCCTCATCCTCACAAACCAAGCCAACCTGTTACAATACACTGGGCTACTGTCCTGTAGCTGCTGAATTCTTCCAGATGGCTGCTGGTGCGAAAGCATGGTGCAGTTGCTGGGGTCAGGCATGTTTTCTTTAGTTTGGAAACAAACAGACAAACAAAAAAGCACCCAGAATTCATGGCAAATTAGTGTGATAGTCAAGACCCAGACAGCCCCCCCCCCCAGTTGATGCATCTAAAATATAAATAAAAAAAAAATTAAAAAAAGGCAAACCCGCATTAATTCATTTTTCTGGAGAAGTGCATACGAGATTGGAGGCAGTGCGAGAGAAAGCGTCCAAAACACACACACACAAGATACTGCACCATTAGCAAGTGCGTTAGTGTTTACATGTATGTTCAAAACGGAGGCGGGACTGGGCGCTGATCACCCTCCTCCTCCAGCAGCTCCATTGATGGCCCCCCGACTGAAACCGCTTGCCGGAGTACCGCCATGCGAATAAGTACCCGGAGCAGTGCATGTTTTGGGGTGGTTTATCGATCGTAGCAGTTTGGTAGAGATGCGACTCTCCCCGAAGCCGTGAAAAAAAACAACAACAACAACACAGGAGAAGACACACGACGGCTGGGTCGGATCCAACTGTTAACCCCGCTGGGTAGGTGGACCGCTCAGCTAAGCTAGTTAGCTAACATTAGCTGCTACGGCGGAGTCGGTGGGTTCGGGCGACATTGTGGCACGCAAAGCTGCTTTTGCCTCAGACGGTGGGATACTACAATTACTTCAATGTGCATGGTGAGCTCTTAATCGCCCGGAGCGGGGGTGGGGTGGGGTGGGGTGGGGAGGGTAGTTACAACCAGGAACGTTAATGTCTAGACAGCCTTGCCCGTTTGTCGCAGCTGGGGTTCGGTTACTACTGCCGTGCTAGCTAGGTGACTAGCTTGTTAGCTGCGCCGCATAGCTAAGCTACCTCCGCCGCCTTTCAGCCACGGTTGACAAACCCCGGTCCGTGTTGGGAGAGGGACAAACGCGAGCTGGTTGTCTCTATTTCGACGTGGGTAGGGTTAACTAGTCGGGTTGGTTATCCACACGGTTTAAACCCCAGAACCAAGGCGTGACTTACTTTGCCCGGTCTGAAGAGGACATGTAAAAATTCACTTGAAGTATCGTCACAGTTATTGACGCGTTTCTTCTCAACAGAGACGACATTACATGATATTTATCAAAGTGGCAGCAGTATAGTACAAGTTCAAACCGGTTATAAAAGTAGCGTTTTCAATGAATGTCAAAGTGTCAAGTTACATAGTGCTGTCTTACCAAGTGTATTTGCTTGCTGCTAAACAAGACGACTGCACACAAACTGATTTTTTTAAATGGAGTTTGTTGTTCTGTGCATGTGTGTGTCTGTATGTAGGTTTATGTGTCACTTATCGGTTTCAACAGCACACACACACACACACACATATCTGCTTTGGCCAAAAACGAGCACAGTTCCACGGGATATGCCCTGTATATGACCAGGAAAAAGACACCAGACATGTTCCACTGCTTGGTCCACCTTCTGCCATCGGGCATTTGCATAGACATGCACATTTAGTGTGGCTTTCAATGGATTCTCACAGCTACGTGAAGCGCAAAGAAAGCTAATCTGGTAATAACAAAATGACAACAGAGGAACATTCCGACCAAAACAAACCAAAGTTCTGTTTTGGTAACTGGGGCTGCAGGAGCTGGTTTAGGCTTGGCAACGGGGTGACAGTGTCCTGAATGGGGTTAACCCAGCCAATGTATACCTGTCGCTTTCCCTATTTAGGGTTTGCTGAAAGTGGCTTTCGTCAACATCACTCAGTCATTTACACGGACGCCACAAAGCAGAGATCTGTTAGCAATCGGGTTCCGGCAGGTAACGTGTTTACAATTGCAGTTCACGTGCAGTCAGGTCAGTAATGCACCGACTCTGCTCATTGGGAGTTTTTTGAAATAATAGTTTTGAAAATAACAAGCTGAAGTGGCGTGGAGGTCTTTAGATCAGAATGAGTCCCTTTTGACATGTCATTGACTAATTGGTTCGTCAAAAAAAAAAACGAATCAAGAAAGGAGTCGTTCGCCTCGCCGAGAAGTTGGAGGCGTACATCCTGCCGCCTGCAGGTCTCCAAAAGGAAGTACGGAGATAGGTCTGGCTGCGTGAGACTACTCTTCATCTAACAGCTCACTGCATCGTCGTCGTCGTCGTCTTCTCCCTGTGACATTTCAAACTGATCCGTTATCCAAAAAAAACAATGTGACCGTCGTCTTGTTTCGTAGACGCATTTTTGATGAATGCAGTCAACGCTAATCTCACTGACGGACGCGTTGCATTTCCTGCGACTGCTTCAGAACAAAAGTCAACTCTCACCAGTTAAATGATTTTAATGAGATGCTGCAGTAGTAAGAAATGTTCGTTTTGCATTAGCAGTAACTAAGTACAGCATGTACCTCAGTCGATAGAGAAATCTTTGAGATTTTTTACTTTAAACCTTTAAACCCAGCAAGACTTCTATTATCAGACTTCTATTACCAGCATCTCAGTTTTTACTTATTTTCTTTACACACAAATGCCGTCACACGCGGTATACCTCGGTGAAATGTCAGGAAGGTATGAAAATATAGATACCGCCCGAGCCTACCACCCAGGATGTAGCGCTTTTCCTCGTCTTGCGGAAGAGGGTTTGGGGTTTTGGAGTGTTTGCCCGACAAAACAAGTCATTTGAAGGTGAAGCCGAGTTTATTGGTTACGCGGTTGTTTCTACAAATGGTAAGCAGATATCAGGAGTCTGGTGTGTCAGAGATCATCGGCCTGCAGCCTCCGGGGGGGCCAACATCGAGTCAGTCAGCCGTTTCTCTGTGTGTCACGGCTCCGAACAGAGGACTGTGGTAGTCAAGGAGATGGCATGCGGGAGGCCTCCGTTGTCCGGGCAGCCTCGAGAGGGTTTCCTGCTCTGTGCAAATCCCTCTCAATGCTGCTTACATTGCTTTGACGTGGCCGGATAGTTAGGCTTTCTGTCAAAAATGTAAATGACTCTGCACCGAAACAGTTTAGTCTTCCCCAGTTTTGGTCTTCCCTGAATCAAAAAGAGGCTGTTTTTTTGCGTTGGCCCGCGTGGCTTTGTAATTGCAGCCGCTCCCAACAGTCAAAAAATCTGAACACCTCCGTCCTCGCAATTGAGAAGCTATGTCATGATATCTATATATATATCTGTGTGGGAGTATGTTGTATTAGTATGTTCAGACATCTTTAACACCCCACTGGAGACACAAACCATTCTGTTTTCTGTTTCAAAAAAAACAGGGACCTACTTGGCAATAAACCTGTTTCTGGTTATGACTCTAGAGGAAACGTCCCGCTATGTGCAGTAGAGGGAAATGCAGGTTGTAGCTCACGTCATAGTGTAAATCCCACCTGTCCTGGGACCAGTTCACAAGAAGTCAATCCACCGTGGTGCCTTTTGTTGCAGAACTCTACAAAGATGCCTGAGGTTCGGGACCTTTCTGAAGCTTTGCCAGAGATGCCCATGGACCCAATCACTGGAGTCGGAGTAGTAGCCTCTAGGAACAGGGCACCCACTGGATATGATGTGGTAAGTCACTGAACACAACTCAGGGCCCAGATAGACCCATGACCCCCCCCCCCAAAACCTTAACCCATAATGGTCGGACTAAGGTAAATTCCTATATAGAATGTAGGAGAGTCCTGAGTTGTCCAGAGTCCTGTTGTATTCTGATTTGGTGGTTTATAGATGTGTGGTAGTAGCAGTCACATAGTGGGAATTTAGTCCAACATTTCGGACACTGTCAGGACCTTGGCACAGGCTGACTCTGATCTCAAAAGCTCCAAATAGTCCATTGTCTTACAATGAGATCCAGTACCACCTTTTCGGAACCCCCGCCAAAGATTACACAGCATATAGGGGACTTTTTCAGTTTCGAACACTCCAACTAGATACTGTCAGGCCTTCACAGTTGTCTCAGTTTTATGACCCCCCCCCCCCCCCCCCCCGTCCCTTGACCTGTCCACCTCCAGGTCTCTACGACAACAGACGGTCTGGATGCTGACCTGTGGAAAGATGGCCTTTTCAAATCCAAGGTGACCCGCTACCTCTGCTTCACCAGGGTCTTCTCTAAAGAAAATGTAAGTGAACTCACCGCACCAACCAGCCAACGCATGATACCATCCTGTGCCTTCTCTTTTTGACCTACATCTCCCTCCCATCATTTGTCTTCTGTCCCTTTCTCCACAGAGCCACTTAGGCAACGTTCTTGTGGACATGAAGCTGATTGATATAAAGGACACTCTGCCTGTGGGATTCATCCCGATCCAGGAGACTGTTGACACTCGTAAGTCGTCGAGTCAAGTCTTTAAATCCCCCAGTGGAGTGGAGTGATTCTCAGCCTCAGCCTCTGTCTGTCTCTCGTGTGTCCCACAGAGGAGCAGGCCTTCAGGAAGAGGCGACTCTGCATCAAGTTTATCCCCCGGGACTCCACAGAGGCAGCCATCTGTGACATCCGCATCCTGGGACGCTCCAAGCAGGCGCCCCCACAGTACACCTTCATAGGGTGAGCAGCTTTGGGATCACACGATGGGACGTTTGTTTTCGGTTGTAGACTAGACAGGCGGTTGTCCATTGAAGAGAATGCAATAGAATGGAGAAGAGTAGAGTTGTCCATAGAAGGAGACAATAGTTTATTATCCCGGTGTTTGGACTGTAGTTGGATGGATGATGAAGATGAATCGTATTTTATAGAGAGAAATGTCCTCCGGCTGCTCTGCCTCAACTCTCTGTGATTTACGGAGTCTCCTGGTGGACAGATAGCTTTACTTGTTGCTTAAGGAACCGCTAACTGTAGCTGCCGTTAGCTACTTAGCTCAGTTAGTCGTGCAGCTGGCGGCCTATTAGCTGCAAAGCTTAAATAAAGCTTTGTTAAAGCTACACACGTTCATTCATTGGCTTCACTCACCTGCCAAAAAATACAATGGTAATCTCTTGGGTGGCCAATGAAACTTGGAACATTCACTAGCCGTTTGGCCGGTGGACAAGAAGTAAGATTTGCACACCGCTTGTAACTTTTCTGCATTATCTGAGGAAGCCTTTTCAGCTCTTTAACGCCTATGAACTTGTTTGACAGAGAGCTCAACAACATGGGAATCTGGTATCGAATGGGGAACGTACCTCGGGCCCAGGACTCCACACACACACCAACCACCAACAACGTCCAGAATATGAACTCCTCCTCCGGCTTGGCCCCAGTCCCAGCAGCTCCTATGCCCAAGTACGACCCCCCTCCCTTACATTCTTACATGTGTCTCATCCAGCTGTCCTTTCCTCAACAGAAGGGAAAAGGGATCTAGCTTTAGGTCACAGTCAAGTGGGAAAAGATGACACTCTCAGCTGGAAAACAAAGAACAACTCAAAGTGGCAGGTTTTTTATTTTTCAGAAGGTAGTCCCAGGGTGAGCAGGGTCAAAATGAAACACAAAAACAATCTAAATCACAAACCAACTCATAACCGTTCTAGAAACAAAACATTTCTAACCTACACTTATGGGAAGGAGAAACTGGTAAGGATGCATAAATTCAGCGTTTTGCCTAACTAACCAGATGCTTTGTTTATTTGTTGTTGTTGTTGTTGTTGTTTATTTCCCCAAGGCACATTTCCATGACTCTCCCAGCCAGTTTCAGAGGGAAGAACACCACCAGACCAGACTATGAGCACCAGAACTCCAACCTGTACGCTATCTCAGGTATGGCTCTCACTTTTTGTCAGTAAACTAAGCTGGTAATGTTACGCTAACGTTGGCTTTAGCTCGATAATCCACCAAATATTCACCCAGAGTGACAGGCCGCTAAGGTAACGCTACCTAGCTGGCTATAACAGATCGGCTCATTTGCGGAGAATAGTCGCAGTAACCTGAGTGTTACGACAGAATACACCAAGTCGCAATCTCTCTCTCAGCAGACGATAAATACACGTTATGATTACAACATGTGATGCACGCAGGAGCTAGCTCTTCTCAAAAGCAGAAGAAAACGGGACAAAACTGGATTTTTTTTCAAGTTTCTTCCAGTGCATTCCAGTGCAGTGAGATGAACACCAACAGTCATAATAATAAAGTGTTTTGTCCCGTTTCCTTCAGCTGTCTCCTAAAAGTCATCAGAAAGCCGGCTGCATTTTGAAAACTTGAATTTGAGTTTCAGAGCTCCACAAGTGAGAAAACCTTTGAAGTGAGGTCATTGTGGCCAGCGCTCGTGTCTTCTGGGGGCCGTTAGGGGGTTAGGATTTGGTTTTGAGACCGAGCTCCCATCCGGACAGAGTCAGCGCGGCTAACTGAGCTAACTAGCTACAGTTAGCAGTAGTCAGCGATTACCTTAGCAACAACTAAAGCCGTCTGTCCATCAAGAAAACGAACTGACTTTCCTTCACAACCCGAAAACAGCACTTTCCTCCCATCTATATTCCGCCACACTCTGCACCGCTGCATTTACAGTGTGCCCCCCCCCCCCCAAAAAAAATACCACTTGCTCGAGCCGTTGCACCGGTGCTATTAAAACAGGACATGAAATGCGGTTATTGTGTTACTTCTTTGCTGCTACTGTGAAAGACACATTCCTGCAACATTGATTTGTCTCTTTCAGCAATGGACGGCGTGCCGTTCATGATCTCTGAGAAGTTTGCCTGCGCCTCATCCGATGTAAGTTGAGTTGTGCGTCTTAAGGCGGCGATTTAAAAAAAAAAAACCCCACCCCAGTTAGCCAGTCCTCCTCTGTAAAACAGTAAACGATTGAGGGGAAAGAACTGTGTAAGTAACTAACGGTCACTGCTCTCCATGTTCAGCTGCAGCAGGTGGATCTGATGGGCATCACGATCAAGTCACTGGCTGAGATTGAGAAAGAGGTGAGTAGAGGAACCTAATCAAGTTCCTACAGTTCTGTTAAATATGAACTCATGTTCCGTTGATGTATAATTCCAGTGTTATTACAGATGCAAGATTTGCGCCGGACTATATTAAAGTACTAATGTTTGGCCCTCCCTCCTGTCAGTATGATTACAGTTTCCGCACAGAGCACAGCGCAGCAGCTCGCCTCCCTCCCAGTCCGACGCGGACCTCCCTGAGCTCCGAGGCCTGAGGATCCCCTCTGAAAACCTCTCCCCAACGACAACCCCCCCACCCCCCACCCCTACACCCTTACAGAAACCAGCAGGAGAGGCCTGTACACAACTACTGAGGACACGCTCACGACCAAACAGTCCCAAACACCTGTACTGAGACCACTACGTACAACATTGATGAGCTGGCTTTTAAAATGAGATGGGTTGGACAAAACAGGCCTTTCTCGCTCAAGGAAATTATGAAAGGAATCATGTGATTTAAAAAAAACAAAACAAAAAGAAAAAACCAAAACATTTTTCTCGTGAATCGTGAAAGTGTTGTTCCCTGTGATACAAGTAACCACATCTACCCCCATCTGAAGGACTTCAAGAGGATTAAGAGGACGCTTGATTCTGATGGAGGGCACCTGTTAGGCCTTTGCCGTCCTCGTTCAGGACGCACCCGCCGCGTCACGGCGCCAGGAAGGGCACGTCGTCGCAGTGTTTTTTCGAAATACAAAAAAGGAAACTTCCAAATCTTGGGGAATTATTCTCATCGTTCTCTAGATGTTACTGTAATAATACTGGCGTGACTGTGAGTGCACTTTGTGTTTTATTTTTGTTTTTTAGGGGGGGGGGGGTTCAGTGTGCTTCCTGTTGGCCACGTTTCTTCTGTTCAACCACTGCTTCACTGCGTCTGTACCTGAGCCAGCAGCTTGGCTCACACATAGAACCACTATTATACTGTTTTAGAGGTTGACACTGGTTTCACCGCTGGACTACACGTACCACTACTCTTATATTTGTCAACCGTAGCTATTGTAACGTCTGCTTTTGTTTTTAGGGCTGGGTATCATTCTTCCATGTCAGTGATGATGGAACACCTGAGTTTTGTACCTATTTGTTTTTTTTTCCAATACCTTACTTTAAATAACTATTATTATAAGTATATTTCTAAAACACCTGGTTTTAGCTGACACTCCTCCTTAGCATTAAAATGTATTTTCGTCAACGCAGCTGTCTACATCAGCGGTGCAACTTTGGCGGAATCGCAGCCCGAGAGTTACATATGTAACCAGGGTTCTATGAATTCGAGTCTAGTTGGCGTTACACTAGCTTCTGCAACTCGACACGATCTAGAGTTTACTGTTTATGTTGAGTATGTATACAGACTTGGATATTAGAGGTAGAAACCTTAAATTGTTAGTACTACTACACAACTAACAGCACCCGCTAAAATTGTCTTGATTTGACTGTACATAAAGATGGCCGACCAGAATGAACAAATGAACACTTGAACAAACAGCAGTGTGTACTTTGATTTTTTTTTTTTGTTTGGCCCGGGGCTTATGACCTATACTGCAGCCAGCCACCAGGGGGCCATCAAGCCATTTTGGCTTCACTTTTGGGGAGCTGTCATGTCGTCCATCTTTATATACAGTCTGTGGCAAAGAAAGTGTTACCTATTAAATGAACAATACTACATTTTTTGGTTTGTTTGCTGTGTTTTGTTTGGGTTTTTTGTACCGCACAACATACTCTCTCGATACCCAGCCCTTGTTCCTTTACATCATCAGAACTATCTTCACTATTTACTAGTTACTTTTTTGAAGCACAATGCTGAACAAACAGAACGATGTTGTATGAGTCCGTTCTTTATCATACATGAGCAATGGCAAAGTTGTCTAGCAAAAGTGCTTTTTTTTTTGTTTTTATTTGAGTACATTAGTGACATGTGAAAGAACTTGGTGCCTACAGACCATATTTATACTCTAACAATGGTAGGTCTTTCATTCAGTATGGTTTCCCATCTTTTAAACCAACGGTTTCTTTTAGCTTTAATCTGTTTTTAAAAGTCTGATAACTCGTATTTAGCAGTTTTATTTCATTTATTTTTTTACCCATCTGACATGTGAAGACCACTACCAACTCAGAACCACTAGAGTTCAGTTCTAATGAGGCTGACTGGTGTGGGGCAACAACCAGTTATTTGGCAGTGGAAATATTTCAAATGACTCAAGATGCAGTCCAGGAACCAGCTCCAACACTGGCTCCTCATTGGTGGGGGAAAAACTGTGGTAAACTACAAAAAAAAATGTGTATATATATATATATGTATATACATGTGTGTGTGTATATATATATGTATATATATACAATTACAAATAAAATGTCAAAGTCTCCCTTGAAGGGATAGTATCAGAATTATCCAAATTCTAATTCATTTTATCCATTAGAGCCTGACGGTATTGGAATGCTAATAACTGCTGATATTTGTTTTGGTTTTTTTTAGCATAAACATGCAACGTAAAACAAACAAGGACCCTTAAATGTGGCTATTACAGAATTGTGACAAAGATGTGTAGTGAGCGGGACATTTTTACAGTGAAAAAACCCCCCCCAAAAAATCTCATGGCGTCAGCCATAGCTTTGACATTTGTTGTTGGTCGAGCAAAACACACATGCAGATGCCGATTACACCAGAAAATTCTCAAATACTGGCCGGGGCCTCCTTTCCCCATTTTTATAAATATATTTGATAATATTTTGTTTTCAGGTCAACTTCTGTTTTTTTGCCTTAAAAAACAACGACCCTGTTTTATTTTGCTTATTTCCCTCCCTCTCATTTGTTTTACGAGACATGATGTTTGTTGTCCCTTTTTTTTTCTTGCGTGTCTCTAACATTATCAAGTCATAACTGCATGGATTAACTCCTTTTTTTTTATTTTTTTTTATATATTTGTGTATGTCTAATTTATTAGTCATTTCAGTATCATTGACTATGTAGTCCTGACCGCTCTTGGGTTGTTTTCAGAAATGACGTACGTAAAAAAACCCGCAACAATGTCAATTGCACTGCTGACATTTTGGATGGGGGGGGGGGCTCTGTGTATCTGCCTGCGCCGTGAGAAGCTACACTTGTATCTTTTGTTAACTTCCCAGCCAGTTTTGCTGAAACATTTAATAGCTAACTGATATGGTGTCTGCATTAACAACGAATAACACTCCTGCTTGTCTTGTTAGTTTGCATGTATGGTGACATGAGATGTCGGGAGGTTTCAGTAGGACTGTTATTTTGTTTTATTTCTTGTAGGTTATCGATCGAACGTTTTGTTCACTAAAGAATGAACGGCATCAGTTGAATTTGTATTATAAGGATGTTTTATTAAACCATGATGAACTGAAGTCCTTGACCTGAAGTTGGATTTTATTTTGGTAAGGACGGCGATGTCACTCAACTTCAAGCTTGATCAATACAGGAGGCTGATACTGAAAAATCTGCAGAGTATATACTGTGCCGTATTTTTAAATCCTCATGCCGGTATTCCCAATGGCATATGACGGCTACAGTAACTTGAAAATAGCGATAATGGGACACTGGCTTTGATGAATATATTGTTTATCGGACCACAACGACAGATGCCGCTGGATTCCTGAGGACCGGGCCTGTTCACTGTACAGAACCACGCAGCATTTATAACTTTAGTCGTTGATTTTGGTGAAACTAGATCACATTTTATGGAGAAAAAATGTTTTCTGGTTTTCCCACTGAAGTCCTCCGGCTGCTCTGCCTCAACTCTCGGTGATCTCGGCGAGTTTCCAGATGGACAGAAAGCCTTATAAAGTGACCGCTAACTGCTGCTAACTGTAGCTACCTGACGTCAGATCGGCACGAAAGTAGAAAAAAGCGGTATGCCTAAAGCTGTAATGCCATTAAAAGTCTACTATTAGTGGCTTCAGTTGTAATATTGGCACATTCATGCTCCCCTGTGGATGTGCCACACTGCGTGAGCTTGACTCTAGCACCACCTTGAGGCAAATATATCAACTTCCCACACTAGGTACGACACAGATACACAATCTAATTATCTGAGCGCATTCAGGCTCCTAAGGGGATGAACCTCTTTTGATTTTAAAGACAGTTGTATTTATATAGCCCCATATGACAAATTTGCCTCAGGGGGCTTTTACCTCTGTCCCTAGAATCTCGATTCGATTGAAGGAAAAACTCCTCAAAAAAAAAAAAAACTTTTAACGTGTCCCATAAAAGCTTCAAAGCCCAGTTTGCAGCGAGCCTCGGAGGATACAAGCCGACACGGTGGTCTTTGATTCTGCGCACATGTTGAAGGTTCTGCTGCTCGGTGGTTCATTTCATTGTGGGGTTTTTTTATTTTATTTTCTTGTGGCTGTTGTTTTTCTGTTCATCATTTACTCACAAACACGAGTCCAATTAGCTCTCCAGCGTACGTGTGGTTTTCCTCCTGTCACTGCTCCCCCACCTCCCCGCTTTATAGAGCGGAGGAAACAACAGCGGCTGGCAGACGTCTGGCGCTGCGTCACCACGCCACCGCAGACCAAGGCAGACGTGGAAAAAGTCAGCGCGGAGTTTGACCACCACCGCGCTTTGCTACGTGTTGTGTGCACACAAGCTTTTCCAGAAGGCAAACTGAAATGCTCACGCACTGGCTGCCATATTTAGCATCGTAGCTAGCTGCACTGCTTTCCAGTGAGGGTACAGTTCCAATGAAAGCTGTCGACACCGAGGTCTGGGGGTTGTTCAGGGTAACGGGGACACCGTTTGTGTCGCTGATGGATGTTTTCAATGAGATCTTCCAGTGCTGCGATTATTAGGAATGAAACCGTATTGGGGTGGAGACAGAAATCGCTGGTATGGTGCGCCATACGTCGGGGGAAAGGGGCGGGAGTCAGAGCAGGTGGGGGAACAAGAAACAACAGCGATAGCTTAGTAAGTAAATAAAGGCTGGGAGCGTAGACTAACTGGTAGAGACTGGCAGCGTGGAGGTGGCTGGGCTGAGTATTGGAAGAGGTCTTGCTCCTGGAACAGGTTGCAGCTGGCGGGGGGGGGGGGGGGCAGCTCTGCGAATGAAATGGATTGTCATTGCGTGCAATTAACATGTCAGCAATTACTGTAAGATGAAAGCTTGTATCTGATTGATGATGCTACTGAGCTGATGATTAATGGAGCGCTGACTGAACGCACAGGCCGACTGGCCCGAGGGCCTGACTCTAACCCGAACCCACAAGACGGGTTGTGAGCCTGTTGTGGTCCCTGTCTCTGTTCGAATGAGCATTTATGGCTCATATTTTCAAAAGGTTTGGCTAAAAAAACAGCTCGTCCTCGCTTGTGTATTTCAGTTGTCTGTGGGAGTCCATGTCGGTGCAGAGTGCACGTGATTGGCCAGTCAAACGTGTTCGCTAACCCCGATTGGTTGTTTGATTCAGATCTTTTTTTTTTTCTTTCTGTCAGACGCGTTTTTCCATTTAGTTTGGAGGAAATCTCCGTTTGTCCGTTGTGCTGCAGCGATACCTCTCAAAAATAAGAACATACAGTGAATTGCGCTTCCTTAAAGCGGGGGGGGGGGGACTAAACCAATGATTGGAACAGAGCACCTAGAGGAGAAGAGCTGCATGTCGATGCATGTGACTGATTCTTTCTGATTGGTCCAGTATGAATTATGCTTGAATTACGCGTTCATTTCATGCAGAGCCCTCGCGTCGGCTCATCCTGTTGACCTCTACAGCAGTCTTTTGCGCACAACTACCCAGAGTGCTTTGTGTCGGTTGCCGCCGCAACTACTTCCAGCCTCATTTTCCCACAGCCTCTCGAACGTGTTTACGAGGACGTCAGCCGCCGCTGGTTTCCTGTCAGAAACCGTTTTCCGCGGCTCTCTGCTCGTTAGGATCACATAAACGGTGGAAGTCAACGTGTGGGGCACATGTCATCAAAGGGGTCTTCACCGCGCCGCGACGCTCTAATCCTCGCGTATACACGTGTCGCCGTCACGTTTACAGGCCGCGGGCGGCATTTGACGGGGGGGGGGGGGGGGGGGGGGGGGACTGAGATCAAACCTCCTTCTCTTCTTCACATCTGTTTTCATGCACACGGCTGCTCTTGCAAGTTAGCGGAGCGAGCTGATGGGGAGCAAATCGCTGGTGCGACGGAAAAAGTCAAGTTTATGTCACGTTCGGCCTTCATCTTCCCCACGGTGTACCTCGCTCGTAGCCAATTACAGAAGAACGGGCGCTGCCTGTCGTTTCCCTTCAGCTTAACGGAAGTATTTCTTAGTCTCACGTCGATACAGAAGGCGTGACGCGCATCATTTTGTTTGTATTTTGTTAGCATGAAGCCCCGTGTTGTAGAACGACTAATAAATGCACCTTGAACCTCGATACTGACAGTGGCCTGTGTTCTGGGGGGTGGGGGGGGTGGGGAGGGGGTGGTAAACATCCAGGGTCCATTACTTCTCCTGGTGGGGGTGGTGACATGTTGATGGAATTGAGGTATTTTTATTTGAGTCTTGGGGGGGAGGGGTGTGGGATGTAATGTAATATCTGTTTTTGACCACAGGGCGTCAGGATTGGCCACTGTATGGAGGTGGACTTCCATCCTGCCCCCCTTCACTGAGAGGAATCCGCCTTAAAAAGAAAAGAGTCGGACAGACAGAATTGGTCTGAATGCCTACCTCCTTTAGAATAATAAGAATCTGACGTAAAAGGATTTTAATAACCACCTCATATCCTTGCCGGATTTCTCCAAAATCTCCTTTAAAAAGGATGTAAATGCACGATGATAATATTCAGCAGGCATGAATTAATAAACAGCAGACAGACACACACACACACACACACACACACACCTTTAATTACTTTTTCACAGGGTTCCCATGATGCATTGCCAACGGCACTGCTCATGTCTGTCCCGCGCGAGGTTAGGTTCAAGTGCAGTACGTTTCAGTACGTTTAGTCACACGACGAGACCAAAGTGACGAAAACTAGATATTTCTTTTTCTCACAGGAATGGGCTGAAATTCTACACCACTGCGTCCAGCCTGGGTTACTTATTCGTCATATTGACACTATACGGGTCTATTTTTCAAACACATTTTGTAGCTTCACCTTCACAGGTCCTCAGCTTAAATCTACTTCACGTCTTTCTTTCGAAATGTGTTTTATTTTGAGTCGCTGACAAGTCCTTTGGGACACTTTGAAGAATTTTTGAAGCCGGCCATAAATTCCAATTAAACAAACAAACAAACAAACAAACAAAAATCGTAATGGTTTCCTGTGTGTCGGAGAGGCAGCCTCACAATAATATAGGGCTACTCGACAACCCCCCCCCCCCCCCCCTCCCTTATTTTTCCATAATACTGACTAGAGGACAGGTCTGTAGTAGGCCTGGAACCCCCCCCCCCCCCCCACCCCCCCCCCTCCCCTGTTAATAATAAAAGCCTCCTCATATCCTACCTGACAAACAAACGGACAGCAGCTGATGAACGTGGCTCTTCGGTCGCTTGTGACGCAGCTGATAATATATCTGGGCCCCCTGCAGCGGAGGACGGATCAATCCGCCGGAGGTTTATTTGAAAACCGCCGGGTAGCGGCCCGTTCCGGATGAACGTGATGGTTTAATGATGTTTAATATAGATAATATTAAATTATTAATATTGTAATATTGAAAACGTGCTGGTGTTGTGGGAAAAAAAATAATAACAGACTGCAAAAAAAAAAAGAAAGAAAAAAAAAAAAGTCGCCTTTAAATAACTCTAAATCAGGTAGTACACATGCACGGGCGTAATGTCGGGTCCGCGGATGAGCTCATATAGTTCCCAAAACCGCCACCATCTTATTTTAAATATTACGTCGAATATTACGTGAGGTTGTGGCTCGACCACAAAATGCATCGCGTCCCGAATATTCCACAGGTTACCTTCAATACAATATTTCCACAATATATACCTACATTATTATTATTATTATTATTATTATTAATAATTATTATTATTATTATACACACAGTATCAACAAGGGTTTAAGATTTGAGTCCCAGTTCCCCCAGCACACCCCCTTAGAAATTAAATTCTGACTAGGGACTAAAAAAAAAAACCCCAATAATAATAATTCATTTAGAATTTTCATATTAAAATGATTTCACATTGAAATTACATTTTTTTTTTGTTGGTACATTTTAATTCTATATTCTATTAATTTGATTAAGATTCTATATCTTAATAAAAGTCTGATTTTCAAAGGGATCCTAAGAGGCTACTATTTTAATTTCATGTCCTTTCATGTATCATCTTGGGACCATTTGTTTATTTATTTTTTAAAATACTTTTCTTGTGATTTATTTGACACACTGGGTCCTTCCAGGCCTTCAAACCAAACAGAAATCTGAGAGGGGAGAGCAACTTTTGGTTGCACAGCTCCAAGATATTGCTTCTTTTCTTTTTTTTTTTAAGGGGGACACAATGCTTTATTTTTTATTAATGTCCTAAAAGTAGCCGAATTGAAACATATTCAGTCTTAAAAAATACTGGAATCAGCCTGTAAAATACCAAACATTGTAAAGTCGGCCATGTCACTAAATGCAAAGAAAATAGGAGGGGGGGGGGGGGGTTATAAATTTTTTTTTGTTTGTTATGGAATTTGCCTGTCTCAAATGTCTGTCCATCACACTGAAGTGTATGCGGAATATTTGATTTGATGTCAAACTGAAGCTGCAGCATTCAGTAGACTATGTGGCCTCTCGTGGAGGCGGATCCATCCGGACTCCGGGCACCAATACCGTTGCAGAGCGGTGGAGAAAGTTCTCGGCGGAGGGCGGAGGGTCGGGGGTGGGGGGGGGGGGGGTCTCTCCTTGAGAGAGAGAGAGAGAGAGAGAGAGAGAGAGAGAGAGAGAGAGGCTCAAGCTGCAGGTTGGCACATGAGTTCAGGACCGCCGGAGCCCTCCTCATCCCGCACCTCTGGATTTACACCAGCTGATGGTTTCCTCCTTCCCTGCTGGACCCTGAAAACTTGTGAAGGATCCTACAAACTCCTTTTGCTTCATTTGATTTTCTTTCTTTTTTGGGGTTTTTTCTTTTTTTTTCGTTGCTGTAGG
Source organism: Enoplosus armatus (assembly GCF_043641665.1). Classification (NCBI taxonomy): domain Eukaryota; kingdom Metazoa; phylum Chordata; class Actinopteri; order Centrarchiformes; family Enoplosidae; genus Enoplosus; species Enoplosus armatus. The sequence goes on from NC_092197.1 coordinate 19,896,722, forward strand.
GATTTCAGAGGTGAGACCAGGACCACGCGGACCGGGATCTCACGGTTTACGGACGTTGCAACAAGTCTGGAGCGCGCGGAGAGGCGCGCGACGGCCGGCGATCGTCCCTCCGCCGCGTGCGTGGAGATGCTGAGCGACGTTAAAATAGAAGACGGGCCGCGGGGCGATGCGAGCTCCCTGGATGTCCTGGTCGGTGAGTTCAAGTTGTTTTTCGTTTTCTCTTGAGCCGGCAGTGCGTGGAATATATATATATATATATATATAATAAAATATATAATATTATATTGTTAATTCATACTATACAACACAGAAACAGAGGACTTGGTAGCCCACGCAAGTTTTAGTAAATGTAAATGAGTGCTTAGGCCTCCGCCTTTAAGTAAACATGGGCTAACTGTTGTTTGATGTCACTATGGTGATTGCTAATTATTAGGATTATTAGGACGGGGGGGGGGGGGGGCAAACTCTGAGAACACATAAACTGGGCTGGGTAAATGTCCCATTCAGTGCACAACCGGAGCGGGTCCAGCATTGGTCGTTTAATTAATTTAGCCCCATATTCATATAAATATAAATACAGCACAATTAAACGGGAGCCCGCGAAATGGAAGCCTTTCCTTTATGTGAAACACGGCTCGCATTGAATTCATTCGTTCACCGCAAAAACAACTAACTAAATAAATAAAATGAAATTTTACCTTGGTAGACCTATCTACCAGGCAAAACAGTGGAGGGGAATAAAAAATAAAATAAAATTAAAAATATATATATTTTAGCAAACGTGTCCTTCCAGAAACGGCGTCCCGCTCCGGATAGTCCGCGGTGTTTTCATTGGTTTCACTGGCATGGGCCTAACCAATGGGCTAGTCCCCGCGTCTTTGTCTCAGAAGCAGATCTCAGAACTGGACCAGTAAAACAGAAGCTACCTGCTTGACGAGATGCCACTTTGGAAAAAACTGATATATTCATCGCAATGTGCGCGAACGCACCCTGTAAGGCGCAGAACACACTGTGTTTGACCTCCCGTTAGCTGTAGCTATTAGCTTAAAAAAAAACAAAAACATTGGTAAATTCCCGTCAATCATTCAAGTCACTGCTTCCCTCAGGATTTTCTCAAGGTTTTTTGCCCCCCCCACCCCACCCACCCACCCACTCACTCACCTCGTCTCTCTTTCAGGCGGCGACTCTCCCCGGCGGGCCATGTGCGAGGGCTGCACGCGGATCATCTCAGACCGCTTCCTGATGCGGGTCAACGACGCGTCCTGGCACGAGGGGTGCCTGCAGTGCGCCGCGTGCCAGCAGCCGCTCACCGCCACCTGCTACTCGCGAGACACAAAACTCTACTGCAAGGTCGACTACCAGCAGTGAGTACGCACTTTCTCTCCCCCCCCCTTTCACTTACAACCGAGTGTTCTGGCTCAGTGGGGCCTTCATGGCGGAATGTGTGTTTTATTTTTTATTTTTAGCTAGCTCGTATGAAAAAAAAAGAAACGGAACTCAGTGTTTCAGCCGCTGCGTGTGTTTTAGCGGCGTGCTAAAGGCTAGCTCTGTCCCAAACGCATTCAAAACGTCGTGTTCAAGGTGGAGCAGTGTCCCAAAAAGCGCTGTGTCTTTTCACCTGCACCGCAGAACGGGTTTAGAATCCTCCAGGCGTCAACAAGGTTCTTGAATCAAACAGCTGAAACAAGAGGCACACTCGCTTGTCAAACCACGGAAGTGAGGATTTTAGAATTTAAAAGCCACCCCGAGCTGTTGGCATTGGTTGCTGCATTTTGTTGTGTAGCTTAAAGGTTCATAAATAAAGCTGTTTCTCTGCGGATGTAATTCATTTTTGACTTTAAAACTGTACTAAATGTGAACATACACACAATTTGACTAGAGATATATCGAAGGTGAGTTTATTTTTGTCGTTTGTGAAATATGAGAAAATATCCCAAATCTTCTAGTTTAGCAATTAAGAGGTTGCATTTATAAGAACCCATGACTTTATTATCACACGACAACCCATTGACCGTAATGTGCATTAGCTACAGATTCATCAGGAGTGAATGGGGGGGTTAAACATACATGCATTACTGTGGTATATAACTGTGCAGTGAATGAATGAAATCAATACTCACTTTCAAACTGTGCATCATAACTTAATAACCTAATAATTCAAAGAGTATAACAGTGATAATGACAAGAACGGTCATAGCACCAAACTGTACACAGAATTCCGCGTGATTTGAGCTGCGAAAAGTTTTGGTGGCAAACTGAGGATGTGTGTATCATTTCAGGAATATGTATGCAAATACACAGATATGTGCACAATTTAATGAAAACGCAGGATACTGCGTACAATTGTGCTCTTATCTGTAAAAAAAAAAAAGGCACAGAATAAGAAGACGTGACAACAGGAGTGTAGAAGTCTTAAGATTGCAGCTTGATGTGTTTGCTGTGGTTATGGTTTAACAGTACAGTGTTGTTGGAGGGGGGGTGTCCCCTGCAGTTGGGTGGTCCTTTTTTTCCCGCAGACAGTCTGGGCAGCGTTGCTGACAGCGGGCCGTCTGAGTGTCAGATCGTCTCTCTGCGAGCCTTGTCTGCTTTGTCGTAACGAGAGCCTTTGTCCAGTCCCGGTGCTTTAAACTCCGGCTGCTGGCGTGTCACCGCTGCACGCTGGAGCTCTGGTGACCTACAATGGGCAGCATGCGTCTCCAACGTTATGTTGGGGGACAGACTTCCTGCCTCAAACACGTGAAAGATTGACCACATCGCCTGTGACGGAGATTTAAATTTTTAAACCATTTGCTGACATTTCAGTTTGTTATTTTTCCTCTGAAAAATGCTTAATTGTTACATATGAGTTGTTAAAGATTTAAGACATGAAACAAAAGTGAAATAGAATATATATAAGACGAAATAAAATGCAATTTAACAATCAAAGTAGGCAGAGGAAGACACAGAGGACGCACGATTTAAGTCTAAATAATGTGTTTTAAAGAGCTGCCTTTTCTGGTCTTCTCTGGCAGGTCGTTTCAGAGTTCAGGGACCCTGCTTGCTAAGGCCAGGTCCATCTGGTTTTTAGTCTGGGACCCAGGAACTACTGATAATGACCTTCCAGTGGCTCTCAGGCCACGCTCAGAAATAAAGTCAGGGGCCGACCTCACATGGGTCTTAAAGGCGCACGGGCAACCGGTGACATCCCTCCGGACCAGCTGGAGTTTGATAGATTGCATAGATTGACCTGATAGGAATATAATGAGTAGAGAGTATAATGTGAAATAGAAATGTACGTTGTAGGCTGAATCCCAATGTACCAGGCAAATCATTTAAACGAATCCTGGCGGTCTGATTAAGGTCTATATTTCTCAAAGACATAGGTGTGTTTCAGCTTTTGCTTTAATTGTTAAAATGGCTCTTATTAAAAAGACACAGTGTTTGAGTAAGGAATAACTGGAAGGATCGTTAGCTACTCTCCAGTACGGGACATGTTCCGCTGCTGCATTCAGGTTTTTTTCCGCTAAAGTAGCTAAATATTTATACAGTTGATAGCAGTGGATATTTTACATTTAAATAAAAAAAAAAAAAAAGGTTAAGTCTGAAGAAGAAACCCAACAAACTGCTAAAACACCACCGTTTGAATTTCTGAACGTGGACTTGGCTTAGAAATACCTTAAAAATGTTCAAAAAGCTCAAAAAAACATTTGGATCTTATGCCACAAATTCTATTTTTGTGTTCATATCATCCGCCTCTCACAGCAAAATACCCCAAAATCCTTTAAGAATGTATTTATTTCGCCCCCATGAAAATTTAAAATGTCATACGTCATAATTCGGTTAAAACCAAATAAATGTGTGTGTGTATCTGTATCTGTATTTCTTAATAATTCGTCTGTGATGTGGCTGTGTTCAGCTTTGGTCGGGTATCACCACCCCGGACAGCCTGGTGGCAAACAAATTGCGTCTCTGAACAGGACACACAGGCTGAGGTTGGTGAAGTAAAAGCAGGGAGGCCAGTGTTAATGATAAGTAATAATAATCTAAACAGTGCCTAATATGAGAAAAGTAGCCATTTGTGAGACATAACAGGAAATGTTAGGGGTATTTGAAATTGTGAGTGATGTGAGAAATTAGACGTGCAAGAGGAACCAATTATGATGAATTTCACATGTGATTATTATTTCTTATGCAAGAGGAAATGGAACTTAAATAAACCACCCTGTGAATGAAATACAATGAATGAGCCGATCTGAAGCGAGTTAGCTGCCACAATGTTTTTTCGGCGTTACCGTGGACGCAGGGCAACAGCAAAAAGGCTGTTAAAAGAGTTAACTTAGCTTGCCTGCCCTGGTTAGCTTGACAATTAGCTCATGCGTCTTCTCCAAAGGGTTTTTTCAATGCGTTTAGTTCTCAGCAGCGCTTGACGGCGTAACACACTCGAGGGGCACGAGGTACCGAACTAGCTCTTTTTATCCCTTGCCACCTACCGCGCCGATCGGTTGCTCGGCTGCAAGCCATCCTCGGACATGGCAGCTGGGTGCTTGTTCTTAATGTGGTACAGCATAGTGCGAGGACTACTACTGAACTGAAGAGTAGTATCACTCAATTTATACATTTGACTTCGTTGCCTTTCTGGAGGAAATGGTCCCGCACCAGGCTTCGTTCGCCGCACTTCATTTTTAACTTCAGGCGGCTAGCTAGCGAAGCCGTTAGCGGAGTGTGTATGCAAATTAACCTACAGGCCGACAAAATTATTTGCAGTGGTTAACCGTTGACATCCCTAGTTACAACGTATTTTGATCTTGGTGAAAACCTACAGCCGGTTTTCATTTCCATTTTCAGCCCATTTGTAATTCTGTCTATAACTGAAACGCCTTTAATATTGTAAAAGTGTAACATAAAGATGCCTTCTCAGTTTTTCATTTTGAGGGGGGGGGGGGGGGCCCAACCCAACACGCAAACGCGTCACACACCTCCCACCATCCCTGCTGAGTCTGTTGACCTTGATATACTTGGGGTTCTGGTTACACACCAGAAGCCTCCACTCAAACACAAGCAGCCACAGTAAATTCATAATAAAATAGACACCATCTGTAGAAAAGAAACCTACGACTGTAGCTGCGGCAAATCAGGGAAACGCTATGAGACTATCAGAAGAAGTTGAGAAATACATGAAGTAACACTTAAAATGTCCTTGTATCTGCTCACAATATTACAATGTGTTCTAAGCAAGTTATTCATTGTCTACTGCTTATAAATGCTAAAACGGGGGGGTTAAAATTAAGTGTGACCTGCACACTTTTATATGCTACATCCCTGTGTGTGTGCTGTTGGCTTTCTGGACACTGACTGCTGGGGCATGCAAGCTCTTCAGTCCTCATAGACCCAGTCGTAGATGTCACATGAGCTGCCTAATGCTCTATCCGTTGCAGTGTTCTCCGAAATGCTGGGGAGGGGGGGCATTGCCCTAAAGGAATGTACCCGTTTTTATCTATTAAATGCGGCGGCAGTCAGAGTCACGTTGACCATCTCCGCGGTCTCTCGCGAAATGGCTGTGGAGGTGCTTGTAAGGACGTACCTGCCGGGTCGGTCTGGTTTCACAGGTGTCCATGTTGGAATGAAACGCTCAGGGTGCGCCAACTTCCCTCGCGTGATGGAGGATTTTACTGTTAGATTGGCATCCAAGATATAAAGACATGTTCAGGATAAATAAAAGCCAAGACCCCTAGAGGTGATTATCCAGGAGTAAATCCTGGACCCAGACACGGCAGGCTGTCCGGAGGCCAAAGTCAGCCAAAAAGAAACAGGAACCAGCAGGAGCCCCTTAAAGGCTTCTGTTCTGTTTGGATACCGCAGCTGATCAACAGCCCGAGCTCAGCGCCAGGAAAACAAGCCCTCCGTGAAAACTTTGCAGGTCGGGTTTCACCGCCTCTGCCGACTCTCGCCCCGGCAGCCGCAGGTTGTCCTCCTCCCACAGTCTCTGGCACCCTCTAACTGCAGTGATTTACGCCGCCGGTCCTCTGAACCCCACGTTGACTTCAAATGGAGGCAATGTGAAACGGCCGGTTGGACGTGGCGCGCCAGGAGCTGTGGATGCAGCTACTGTCGGCTTTGCAAATGGACAATTTTAAGTGTACGGCGCGCGCCAAACACATCATCATCTGCGTTTGTATTGATATAGCGGGCAAGTTGAGTGGGTTAAAAAGTGATATATAGATGTTTGGACTCATGAAAAGCCCTGTGGGATAAGATAATATATATTCATTGGGTGTTATGATAAGTGGAAAGATACTAGGCTGTAACTCCAAAGCTGCAATCTGTATCTGTTTTATTGCACAAGGTTAGGTGAGTCATCTAGAAAGTGACCTGTGTTTCTTCCTGCTGACCTCACAGTGGCTTTGGCATTCCTGTGTCACACTGGGACAGACCCTTAAAAAGTTGAGAAAGCCACAGATCATTAAGGGCAGCCGCAGGCAGTCTCTGATGAATGCTTGTTACTGTGGGATGAGGAGGAGGAGGATGAGCCTGCATGTGAACATTCATGCCACGGCATCGCTGTTTGAGCTAATCCCAGGTCCAGCAGGACATCCCAAAGCTCTTGGCACGAGGGAGGTAGAGGGACCCAGACCCTCCACAGGTGTGCTCTCAACAGGGGTCCGCTGACGACATCGCGCACAGGTGTGCTACTTCTCCCTTGGAAGGCAGTCAACTAGAGCAAGAGAGCACCGAAACACACCAGTTTTTTTTTAATATCGTGCCATTTGGATTCTGTCGTTCATACATACATTATAATTATTGTTACACCTTTTTGGTAGAAGTGAATCACGTGTGCGAGTCCGTAGTTCCTCATCTGATGTTGCACAAGATGTAAACAGACGTATCGTGGCCGCGGGCGCTGTGGGAAAGGCTTATCTGCAGCTGAAGACAGATCGTCTATTAAAGGTGGCGAGAACAGGATGCTTTTATTTTGAAATTGCAGAGCATTGCTTAGTTTCCCAACAAGATGTTTGTGACGTGACGTAATGAGGGTGAGATGTCAACCACAGGAACAACCTGACGTCATGCGGGCTGTGTTTTGGGAGTGTGCGCACTCCCCTGGCCTTTGTGTGTTGTTTAGGCCTGAGTGGAAGTCAATAGCCAATAAATAAATGGTGTCTGGTGTGTGGGTTTTTACTTTCTAGCCGACATACCGCAATTTCTTTTGCCACTCATGTTTTTGTTTTGTTTTTTTAACCCCGGCACCACCTCTGCAGCTCTGAATGTGCCCCCGACGTGAAGGCGTTTATGCAGTGGGTTCATAATGGGGTCTGGGGATCAAAGAGCGAGCCACAGCGGCAGAACTGAACCGCAGAGCAACCCAGTGGGATGAAGGGGGCCACGGGCAATTTTGTCGTGTGTGCCATAACAGTCAGATTTATAGAGCATGCAGGGGTGGGACGGCATGTCCAAGGAGTTAGTTAAATTCGCTCTTTTTATGACCAGCGACAGCCCAGAGGGAAAACAAGAACCAGATCCTCCCCCTCCCTCACAACAATAGTTCATGTGAGACAGACAGACGTCATGGTGTGGACATTAGACGTTCCCCACTATGTCATGTCTTTACCCGAGGCTTGGCCAGACTGCCGATTGGTTTATTGTTTTAGGTTCACTTCCCACAACAGCGAGGTCTGCTTCTGTGCTTACAGGCCACTTCCCGAGTCGCGCATTCCCACCAATTGAGCATAAACTCGGGATAACTCGGGTCTCATTGTCGTGCTTTTGACCATCGTTGATGTCACTGTAGTGGCGTCTAACCCACGTGGCTGTCATATTGTGTCACACAGTGAAAAAGCACACAGTAACTTTCAAAACCAAGGCTGACGTCGCAAAGTCGTCTGCCACATATGTGTATGATATCACATTGCATCGCAGCAGCACTTTGCCATGTTCAAGTGTTGTTGGTTTTTTTGCTGGCCAACCCTGCGTCCTTGTTTTCTTGTCAGGGCCCTCAGTGTTGTGCCAACGCCCGCACCAACCCTGTCTGCTGCGCGTGTGTGTATTATTTCAGCTCAAAGCCTCTGTGGGGTTGTAACATTTTTCCCCTGTCTCAAACACACATACATCACCCACAATGCAGCCACAAGCCGTTGTAAAGGCACAAGGATGTGACCATGGTTGGGTTGCGTTTCTATCAAGAATGTAAATACATTGAATGACACCCGCTTTAAATGTCATTGATCTGACTCCCTGTAAAAGACAGAAAGAAATGGAGAGTGTGCGCTGATCAAGGGAAAGGGGGCAGTGTGTATATGGACAGAAGGAGAGCTCTGCTTACCGTTTATTGGTTGTAATTGAGTGTAATTCTGTAGTTTCTCAGTGTGGTTCATTTTGTAAATAAAGTGCTTGTTGCTGTAGCACTCGGCCACAAGAGGCTGAAGCGCACCACTGTCCCAGGTTCTAAATAGGGTGAGCGAGTTTTGATTTCTTCCTGCACTCTAAACACAAGGTGCGTACTGCATGTTGGCAGGCCAGCGCTGGTTAAAACAGCTAGCGTTTCTAGCCAAAAGAAAGACACCCGCAGTAATGCTACACAACTTGCCAACGCACACCACACAGCGCCTGAAACGTTGCTGAACGTCCCTCATCTCTGCGCACAACACTACAGTGAGCGCAGTAGGTCGAAGTCGAAACAGGAAGTCGATGTGTGACGTTGACTGACCATTCTCTTCCAAATACGTTTGACTCAACCTGGGGGTTTGTTTCCAACTTGTCTGATCGCCTGATCTGCTGTCAGAAACATGTTACTATTGCTGATCGGACGGGCAGCCAAAACTACAAGTCGTAATAATCCGCAACGTTCCGCTCCAAAATCTTTAGCTTTTCCCTTTTTTCTCGCTCTCCCTTTTAAAATTAGAGGACCGCGGCGCTCCGCTCTGACAGATACATGTTCGCCATGTGCGGTTGGCTGTGTCGACCCCCCCCCCCCCCCCCCCCTCCCGTTTAATTGTTTTATCACCGCTGCGGGCCTCTCCGGGGAACCTGGCTGGCATTTAGCAGGCTGAGACGACTCAAGACCCCAAGGGCTCATCCGAAACCTGCCTGCTCCAAGCTGTCCACATTATTAGCTCCCTCAGCTCTCAGAGGGGACCTTAGTCATCGACACGTAAAGGCGCACACACACACACACACCAATACAAACACACACTTCGCTCTGTTTTGGGGTTTTTTTTGTTTTTCTGAATGATTCTCGGTCTCTCTCTCTCTGTTGTTTTGCTTTCCCCGCTCTGTGCTTCTTTTCATATCATCGCTTCTCTCCTCCGATCCTCCCCGGAGGAAGAGAAATAAGACGTGCGTGTGTTGTCAGAGAGCGCCTCCACCGCCAGTGTAACAGTAATTACTTATATTCCTCGCCTAATTACACTGCGGTGGATCATTTGCATAAATCTTTCCCCCCCTCCCCTTTTTTTTCTTTTTTTTTTTTTTTTTTAATCAGGAGGACAAACAGATGTCTGTAATCTTGTTGGGCTCGTTTCACTGCTGCATACATTATGTCCGCCTCTGGTCTCTCTCTCTCTCTCTCTCTCTCTTTAGACAATATCGTGAGAGTCTGTGACACGAACATGGTGATTTTTAACCTGCTACTCGCTCAAATCTATTAAAGGACAGCATCACTGCCCAATCAGCAATGCTTATGAGGCAGATGTTTGATTCAGCAGTGTAGACATGTTGTCAAAGGCTAAAAGTGTTTATTTAAAGGTACAATATGTTACAATTGACGTGTATTAATTGCTTTTTATAGCCAACGTGTGAATGGACTGTAACTGTTGCCTATAACAGCCTGTGGACTGATTTCTCCCCTGTTCAGCTCCCCTACAGTGCCAACAGTGTGCAACACCAGCTAACGCTAGCTTACAAGTGGGCTACGCTAACAGTCCGCCAAAACGCAAAGCTCACATAGCTTGCAAACGCGGACAAATTTGCAAGCTAGCTAAATGTAGCGAAATACTGTGTGTAACGTCAGTTCATTCAGCCGGACTCCCGGGGCTGATCTGGCTAGCTTACCGTTTGCAAATCACTTTATCGGCTAACGTTACAAAGCAACCGACGCCAGATCCGTGCGGCGTAGCTGAAGTTCCAGCTAGCTAGCTTGCTGGTGCTGAACCATCTGTGAATTAAAAGTTAAAACTGATGGAAAGTTGCGTTTCCTTGCTTAATGATCCTATTATCGTTGTTATTTAACTGTTGGAAATTGGAGGGGCAAAAAAGAGAATATTATTAGACGGATAAAACAAGCGGCAAAATAAGGCGGCGGGGAGGTGACCACGCCCACTTAGGAGACAAGAAGTATGGGAGAAAACCCTCACCAGGGCCTAGATGGGTACAGGTCCCCCGGCACACTGTCTGTAATAATCCCACTACTAGATCTTCAGAGTCTGGTATATTGTAGATTTACCAAAGAATAAAACACAATAAATGGCGCTGGTCCCAGGAGCAAGTGAATAGGCTCTGTGTGTCATGTCAGGTGCTTTCCACTCAATATGCCCATTTCCTTAAAAACAATCTACATCATCTCAATGACGCATGAGTTTCTACTTCAGCGCCCGCTAACACTCCCTTGATTCAGACACTTTTATAATTTGTATCATGCTTGATTTAGCAAAAAACAGATGACTGACTGTCTTATCTAACAATCCTCAGGCCTTCATCATGTTCCCGGTGTACTCAACACGTCCCTGAGTTCTCATTCACCTTTATAATTCAGCTTTTTACTAGGTTTATAAAAAAAATATAAAGGTTTAATCGGCATTCAGGCACTTTGAAAGATCATTTTACATCTCTTTAGGATCACTTGGCATCGTAATGCATAGCAAAAACTATCCCACAGAAGTGCATACCATTTCATACCACTGGCGCAGTTTGTAATGCTCCTCCCCCTCGTTCAGCAAGCTAACCCAGTTGCAGCGCAGCAATGGCAGCACGGGGGGGGGAACAGAATGTAATTATGGATTTATTTAGTCCGAAACGGAGTTGGTGATTGTTGGAACAGCGGAAAGACTAAGACGGCTTTGGTGAGTTTTAGTATGTTTCTGACGCGTTTGAATGAAATGTGTTTTATGATGAGTTCACAAGGCAATTAAGCTAGTCTTGAATTCATTTTTTTTTTTTTTTTGGGCATTTCTGCTTTATTAGATAGTGACAGCTGTAGGGAGACAAGAAAGGCCGGGGGGAGAGAGAGAGAGAGAGAGGGAATGACACACAGCAAAGGGCCTTGGATTGGAACTGAGCCCGGGCCACCGCTGCAACGACTCCCCGATGGCACGCACTGCACCAGGTGAGCCACCGGGAGGTCCCATACAGTTTAATGTTTAGTAAGGATATAGGCGTAAGAATATTTCATTTGACATTTTGTGAGTTTATTTATTAGACAAAAAAAAAAAAAACTAAGAGAGCTTGTGGAGCGTAGCGAACTCGCTAGCTAGCCAAGCTTGGTTACTAGCCAAGAGCGATACAAGGCAGGGGTGGACAACTCGCTAACTGTAACCTGAGCTAAAGTAACGTAAAGGTGTAACATAACTACACGGCATGGATCTGGCGTTGGTTGCTTCGTAACGCTAGCCAATAAGTAGTAATTTGCAAATACTAAGCTAGTTAGTATCACGGAGCCACTGGTCCAAATGAAATATAGGAACATTACATATTTTCTTTTTTATTCACCGGTATATTCTGCAGTTACATCACTGTGGCTAGTATTTAAAATATTTGTTTATAATCAGATGATCCGCTTAATGAGGTAGCTTAAGCATGGCATGGGCTAAAAAAACAAAATAGAAGTAGTAATTAGTATCCAACACACATATATATATATAAAAAGTATAAAATAAAGCTTTGTGCAGATTTAAGGGGATAATTACAAACTATTCAAATATACGTTAGGCTGAACACACAGGACCCAGAACAGTTCACTGTCTGCCGGAAGAACCCTTTGGAAGAGAGAAACAGTGTTGGAATTACACCGTGGCTTTCGGGGGGGGGGTTCAGTGAACTGAAGTCTTACAGTCCTTACGGTATCTTGCTTGTTTCACGTAATGTCTGCAGTTTGTAGATGATGATGAATCAAATCAGTTACGCCAGCTCATGTAGTCAGGGGTCACCAACAAAGTATATCTAGAGCAAAACTGCCGGGGGGGGAGGGGAGGGGGGGGGGGGGCAGCATATAGACACTCAAAGACAACCTGCAGTGATGTATTCTTTCTCATACAAATGTCGGGGCCGGGGATGGGAGGAGGAGGGATCCCCCTGGGAAATATAGTCTGCCCCCCCCCCAATCTAGTGCTCTTCATATCTGCTCTAAACCTAGCCTATGAGGCCTATTTATGAGGACGTGCGCGGTGTTAAGTCCCTGTGCCTCCAGGATGTTTATTAGTAGCAAGTCCAGGCTGACTGACAGATCCAGGCCTGCCGAAGGTTCCATACAGCGGGCTCAGCGCTGGAGGATTCAATATTGTGTCGACGTGTGAATCCTCATGTTTTGTTGAGGTTCGTCCAGCCTAAATAGCACATTTTAATCTTGCCGGTTAACGGTTAATGATGGGTTAATGAGGGTCGGCTATCGGTCAGAGGAAAAAAATTCTAAATTAGCATCCCTGGTTGTGGTTTATGACAAAACAAGACAGAAAGACATTCGTTATCAGCCTCAGCTGTACTTTGTGGTTAGCACCCTGGTGTTCTAATCACCACTGTGCCTGTGCTAGCGTCGCTGTAGACTCTTGAGGGGATTCTTTTTTTTTTTTTTAGGCACTAAACAGTCAAATTGTGTACCTTTTTGTGTTTCCTGCAGTGGCTTCCTGCTTATTTTTCGGGCTCGTAGCAAGTCCAAAGCTATGTGATTGAAGCGGCCAGTGATTGTGATGGTAAATAAGTCTTGTTATTAAAAGGGTTGAGAATCGGGGGCCATGACAGCCTTCCATAAACAGGTGTTTATATCAATGGGAGGAAAAACTGAACGGACAGTCACACATACAGGACAGACATGGGGTCATTGTTTCCAGCATCACAGAGGGCAGACAGCGGTTTAGTTCGGAAGGCCACCACCCTCAGAGCAACACACACACACACACACACACTGACACACAATGAAGCCCAGATGTTCTGACCAATGTGTACGTAATCTTTTATTGCAGGTTCATTAGAAGCATTTCTGCTGAGTTGGCACTATGGACGCACTGTGTGGAGCATAGGAATAACCTTCTCCTTTTAAAAACCAGCCTTAAATAGCTTTTATAGCACTCGTGGATGCTCCACTGAGGCACATAATTATGGAAAAATAATGTTTTACTTGAAAAGAGCCCTGTGCTTTTAACTTACACGCAGTTGTCAATTGCACTGCTGATGAGCTGATAATAGAAGCAGTGACCAGCAGGGATTGGACTTTGAGCTAGTCTTCATTTTGTGTAGAATCATTTCTACATCAAAGCACGTTTTTAGGAATAGCTGCTCGATCATACGTTTCTCTTTACTTCGCTCAGGATTGTATTAATTCATTTCTTATTGACCTGCAGCGAGGAAAAGCCAGTGTAATCCAACTCAGTATGCTGCAAAGTGAACTGAGGTTAGCGCGTAACCTTTGTCCATGACACTGAGTATCTGGGTATCACATTAAGGCTGGATTAATGCCATGTTATAACCACTTTATGCTGAGGTGCTGATCATTTTAAAAGTCACAATTTAATACCCATACAATTTAATTGTTTCACGGAATATTCCATGAATGATTCTGCAAGGGCAAATTACATGAATAATTCAGCTAGGTGTTTAACTTGCCTAACGCCAGGTGTGGATAACCCTAACCCTAAAATTGTGTCTACAAAATTCCAAAGATTCTGCCCTTTTGGCGTTTAAAGTGTACAACAAAAGAAAGCCACCACCTCTCAGTCTGCAGCTGGGCATCAGTCCTCTGTGGGTGTGTCCATTATCGTCTCTCTCACACACACACACACACACACACACACACACACACACACAAAAGGCCAATGACAGTTGACACAATCTATTCCAAAACTGATGATATGGTTCATTCAATTTCCCATCACTGCCATAAAGTCTCATAAGTACCATAAAGCAGATGTGTATATATATAATGTAGCACAGTGCTGCGCAATGAAATAAAAGCTGTTGCCCCCTTCACGCTATGCACACAGAGCACGTATACTAATATCTAAAATTATAATTTTAGAATTAAAAAAATGCATGGGGGGGGGGGGGGGGGTCTGGATCGCTTGTCACATGTCTTTGGTGTTGTTGGTGTTGAGGTCTCTCTCCAGTCTCTCCAGAGACTCCTGGGATGCTGCTTAGTGTCCGTGGCGCTCGGTAGCTGGAAGAGCCACTGGACGTCAGGGTGGCTCCTCAGTTGTTCCATAGAAGGCTCTTGGGGATCAGGGAATGCAGGATCAGGACAGAACAGACGTGAACAATGAAAGCCTGCCGGAAGAGTCTGGCATCTGGTGGATGGCAGGTCTGGGGAGTTGGAAGTCCTAACAATACTTGTTAGTCACCAGACATATTTTGTTTAGTGTTTGGTCAGTCTTTGGTGTCAAAGAGGTACTGCAGTGATTTAGTATTGCGCTGCTAAAGGTTTTGGGACTCTCAAGGTAGCTCCCCTCCGGTTAAATCTTGAACACGAGGCGTTCTTTTGGTTACAGGCTTTTATTTTGCACATCCGTGCCATCGCGCATTGCATAATAAATGACACAAAATACAAAATGAGTCCATTGTCATAGAGAATAAACATTAAACAAATATCTCACAAACAAATTACAGCTTATATATATAACACATTAACCTTGAAGGCTAGTAGCCGTTAAACTTACAGAATTATTTACAGAGACACAGGTATGCTATCACACGAACTTCGCTAGCATATCAGCCGTTAGCAGGTTAGATAGCCGTAAACATAATTTATCAACATACACAAACGTTCCATACCTCATTGGCCGCATTAACTCAAGGGGATTTAGAGCGTTACATTTCCCATAATGCAACATTGGTGCGTTGTAATGCCTAGAGGGAATGCCCAGATCTTTCAAACTCCACATACCCAGTTACTTCATTTTTCATTTTCATTTTTAGAAAGCTCTCCCAGAGCCACTCATAGGCAGACAGCGCCATCCTTTCAGCGCGTGGAAAAGCAATGTTGAGGTGAGGCGAGCAGCGGCGTGGAGCACAGGTGAGAGGTTGGCCCTCGGGGGAGAGGGGAGGGCTTAGCAGCCTGAAGGCGAGGATATAGGGAGGTATTGTGCGGTGACGGACAGCAGCGTCTCAGGAAAGACATTGGGTTGTGGCGGCCAGCTGGAGCACCGGCCAGCGAGCCCGAGGCCGTGTCATCACTTTAGGAGGTGATGGTGAGGAGGAGCAGTGATCCGCCTGGGAATATGGCTCCATCATAACCTAAACTAATGCTTATGGGAGGGATGTACAGGGGGGGGGGGGCAGAGAGCCAGTTGGCCCTGAATGAAACCCACCAGTCTGCGAGTGCAAGATTGATTTTAGTCAATAAGAGCTGGTATGAAAAACTGCTTTCGTGTGTGTGTGTGTGTGTGTGTGTGTGTGTGTGTGTGACCTCAGTAAATCATCCATAGTGATGTGGCTTAACACATTCTCTCTATGATGTAAACCTACTTCTCTCATTTTCAGGGTTGCACAATGAAATGGAAATTGTAGCTACACACACACAGAACATATGTACAAATGTTTAAAGTAGAACAGAATAAAATAAAACCCGCCCTACTCTGCCTCTGATTGGCTAGTGGTTGGTTGGTTTGATTTTTAGGCGTGTGAGATGTTACTGCGTGAGGAAGTCACACATCCAAATCAGAAGTGTATGCGGAGTGTATTAACTCAAGCCTAGAGTGCTAAGGTTGCCGATCAGTTTCATGGGGTGGGGGTGGGGGGGGGTCGGCAGAGGGTCAGTGGAGATGGCATCCTCTGTGGATCCGTTGGCTGACTGTGAGGTGAGGGTCTAGGCTTGGATTAAAGGATAATTCTGGCTTATTTCTGTAGTTTAGTCCATCATTTCTGTTGGTTATGATTAACATTGTACCCGCCAAAGGAATTGCTGACATCTGGGAACACGGCAAAAAAAAAAAAAAAAAAAAGACAGGAGCAGTCAAGATGACGACAATTCCACTTGGCTCGCTACACCTGCTCGCATGCTTGCACTCCTTTCAGAAATTAAGATTGAGACAGAGATTGCAGATGAACAATAGCACGTCTAATTGTCAAATCACCCGAGGCCCTCAGTCTATCACCTCCACTACAGCATGCACACACACACAGAGAGAGAGAGGGAGGGGGGGGGGGGGGGGGTAAGAAATCCCCAGATAGAGATAAACAGAAATATCAGAGTATCGGAGCAGCTGCATGTTGAAGCAGGATCCACAAAGCTTCTCTTCTTGAACTCTTCTCTCCTGTGGTTTTTTGCTTCACTGGATTTTTTTTTTTGTTTTTTGCTTTGTGGTGCAATGTCTAGACAGTCACACACACACACACACACACACACACGCACACTTGCAGCCAGTGATTTAACACAATTGTGTTTTGGGGAGTGTCACTATTTGGGTAATTGTCCGGGCTGTTGTCACGGGAACCACACTCGTAGACGAGACTCTCTGTGTCCCTGTCCCCACTCTCTGCCTCTGTCTTGCCGGCCTGTGTCTCTCACCCTCTGAGAGACGGACGCTCGCGCTAACTGCTTCCAACTTTAAAGCCCTGTATTCGCCGTTTTCAGAGTTCAGTTTTCTCTTCTTTCGTAATATTGGTGGACTTACCTGTCCACGTTATCTCCACATATCTCATAATATCCGTCTCTGAGATTTCTGCCTCCACCCCAATACAATGGAGGTGAATGGAATTGAGTTTGCGCTGCTCAGAACACTAAAAAAAAAATGCCTGTTTATGTTCTTTTTTTTTTTGTTGGCACGGTCATAGAGGTTTTAATTAAAAGACGTGTTTTGAAATGTATTTGTCATTTTACAACACAGGGTTGCACAATGAAAGTCGTAGCCCCTTCATGCTACATACACATATATAGGAATATTTACATTTGGAGTAAAATTAAATGAAATTAAAGCTGCAGTCGGCAATATTATTGAATTATAATTTCGGTTGAAATAACACATTTTGACCACTGCATGTCACTAACAATATCTGATTGAACGGCTCCTTAAAAAATGTGCATCTGTGAGCACCCGTCCCCTCCTTTGTATTTAGTCTTTTTAAAAAACTGGACCAGATCTGAATCAAACAACCAATCAGGGATCCGCTAGCACGTAACTGGCCAATCACATCCACTCTGTACAAACAAAGGGCTTCTGCAGAAGGTTCCACCATGTGTTTGCAAACTCGTTTGCCACAACTTTTATAAGGTGATAATACTCTATACCAAAGTTGTGTTTAGAGCTTTTTTTTCTATTGCCCTAATTGACCAAATAAATATATTATTGCGTCTTTAAAAGAACAGTCAAACATTTTGGGAACCATGTTTGTCTGCTGCCTTACCCTGATTCAGATCTTTGTCCAATGCAACTTTCCCTCTCCTTTGTTAGTCGCCTGCATATTGGAACGTATCAGTCTAGAGTTAGCAGATTTCATGTGACTTCACATGTCATGTTGCTGGTTCTGTTGCTGGATTAAATGGCTGCCTCACGGCTCTGTTGAATATAGTGTAAACCTTGGCTATTGATTTGTTTAAATCGACTCTCAACTCCACCCAAACTTTACACCAGGGTACCAGGGATTGAAACGGAAGTATAGAGAGTATAGTAAGTATTAGGGCTGCCCCCTGAAAGTACAGGATCCGAGTCATCAGTCGGACACCCCTCAGTCAACTGATACTCCGATAAAATAACCACAAACGGTGTCTAAGTGTGGGATGAACTGGAACACATCCTGACCGCGAGCCAGGCCTTAACACCCCAACATCAGCGTCAGCTCTCACTAATGCTCCTGTGGCCGAGTGTGTGTGTGTGTGTGGGGGGGGGGGGGGGGGGGGGTCTTGGATGTGCATGACATAATGTATAATTTCGGCCTGAAAAGATTAAAAAAAAAAATTTTTTTCATACTACCCCTTCTTCCTTCCCAACACTAACCCCTCTGACAGAGTCCCGTCAGGGGGACAGTGACCCTCCAGAAGGTGACCAAGTGAGTGCGTCTCATTGATCGCTGAGATCACTTCCCTGCTAACAAACATGTTGAAGTGAGTCCCCAGAGAATCGCAGGGCCTTACTCTGACTTCTTGAGCTTTGGTTGAGCAAACAGCACATCCCCACTCCTCTGAATCCTGCTTTTATCCCCCCCCCCCCCTGCCTCCTTCACAATCATCTTTTGATTACCCCTGCTAATTAAAACTCCCAACAAGCTGCCACCCGGAGCTGCCACCCACCCACCCAGCCTCCTTCTTTAGGTCACCCCGGCTCCCCAAGGAGGGAGAGCAAACAAGAGAACAGTGAAGGAACACACACAGTCTGTTTTTTTATTGCTTCATCATTTCTCCACTCCTCTTATCCTCTTTAATCCTGTACCTCTTTATGCTTGTTAAGCCTGCTGGAGCAGTGTGGAGGCATAGGGCGCGGGGCCAGGGGGTCAAGGAGGCTCCTCCAAAGAGGTCACCCCCCCCCCCCCAAGCAGTGGTGGTCCGGGCCTTCACTGAAATGCGCGGCTGAGCACCTTTCATGAGTCCTCTGTTGGAACAAACGTCCACTCGCATTGAAAGCCGCACCAAACAAGATTTTAAAATAAACAAGACTAAAAGTCTAAAGCCTCACCCCAGAAGCTGTTTGTTTTAGTCCAAAGCCTCACTCGCTGCTCCTTGAAGCTGCAGCGTTCAGTAAGACCCCCACATGCGTTGGACAGGACCAGAATCCTAATTTTGCTGTTTTTAAAGCCTTAGCACATAATGTGAAGTTCGTCCTGAGGAGAGGTCATGGGGTCATTAAAATCCCAAAGTTTCTTCTCCTGGGGCCATAAACATGCTCAGTAGATGTCATGATTTCAACGGAGGTATCTTATGTGCATGATGGAGCTGATGGAGCCGTCCAAAACAAAAAGGGAGGAGGGGGGGGGGGGGGGGGGGGCGCTTGTCAGACAGCCATGAATGTTGGGTCATTTGAAGGGAAAGTCAACAAGCAACGCGGCTTTTCTCACACGTGCGGGTGATCTGAAAGAACTGTCACCAATTTTCTCTTACGAGAAAAATAAACTATTCGCGAGTGGTCCAGGTGGAATTCTTTTCGTTTTGATTAATTGGCTCATTTTTTTTAGCTGATTGTTCTCCTATATTATGGCTAACAATTAGCGCCAGTGTTAATGTTGGAGCCAATTCAGTTTGATATGTATTGTCACGTCCCCGCTGGACGCCAACAGGATAAGGAAACCCCTATTAAAAAGGGAAGTGAGGCCTACAGAATGGGGAGCAAGCGCACGTTTTTTGATTTATGGGCCAATTAAACTTTAGTTGATAACATGTGAATCAATCTTTATTAAGTTTTATTTTGTAGGACGCTTTGAACTCATCTATACCGATTTTCACACACCGGCATCTCCACCGAAGCTAATTGTATTTTCAGTTATATTTAGAAGGATTGTAGTCCCTGTTTTTCTTTCGTTGTGGATTATAAACGCTATGTGGAATTTGTTTTGTTTTGTTTGAACGTGAGCCTGAACTCCCCCCCCCCCCTCCATCTCCTCACCGGCTGGCGACTTGAAAAGAGTCTTCATCTGAATTGTTCACTTTGTTAATGAAAAATGACAAAAACAAAACTCACTGCTCACCGTATCAGCGTGAGGTTCCACAACCGTGTCATTTTCACTATAATCACTTTTTTTGTTTTGCCAATTTCTGATTACTGAAGTTACAACTTTCATATAGTTAAACAACCAACACATTTTGATTTAGCATTCAGGTTTATTTGAATTTTTCTGACATGCCGTACATGATTTTCTAGATGAAGCACTCACATTTAGTCCGTTTTGTGTTGCCAACACTTAAAGCAGCTCTATTCAGTATTTTTATACGAATACTGTTGCATGAAATGACAACGGGAAAACAATGTGGAAATGTGAAAGGGGTCGATCCAACTCCGCTTGAATCCGGGGGCGGTTCGAATCACAAGAGAGGCGACCTTCAGCCTTCAGCGTGCCGAAATTTGCCCGAAAGATGGCTGAAGACGAAGCTTCCAGCGGAGCTTCAAGCACAGACGAGCTTCTTCCCTAACTGTGGTGTGCGTTTCTGGCGGAAACGCCTGAACGGTAGATCAAGTCGTGTGAAATCTGGGTCCATCCGATGTGCGAGTCACCTTCCAACCTGGACCGGCGACTGTCTTCACAGGCCCACTCGCGTGTCACATCTGGTCTTCGGGGGTTTCCAGTGGCCGCCGGCGTACTGTGAGCGCCATCGTTTGGCTTTAAACAAAGCTGCGTTCGTCGCTCCGTCGCCTATCTTGACGTACGTGTAACGTGCATATTCTCGGGCCTGTGGACGTCGGCCATGTCCGAGCAGACAGAGGTGGGGAGGAGAGGAGCTGAGAGAGCTGGAGGGAGGTGGACAGCAGGGAGAAAGAGCTGTTGAATAGAGGAGGGTAGTCGCGCTCAGGGAGGAGGAGGAGGAGTGCAGCTGTCCAAACACTGAACCCTTCTGTACCTGCCTTACAGCCACCTTCTTCCTCCACCCCCCCCCATCCCTCTGCCCTGCCCTCCTTTAACCCTGTTCCCTGATTCAACACTGCCTGCCTCTGCTGCTTTCTGGCTGCACACCCACCACTTACACCAGTGAGCCAGACCTAAAGGAATATGCTCCTTTAGGGGGGGGGGGGGGGGGGGGTCGCGCCCGATCCAACCGCGAGCACACCACAGTTGTCAAACAGAAAAACAAACACTTGAATTACCTGAAAATGACAGAAACCATCTTTGGAAAAAATGTATTTGCCGTGTTCTTTTTTAGTTTTTCAGTTTGGCCCATGTCCCATCCGCTAACATGGAGGGGGGGCGGGGCTTATGACCTATACTGCAGCCAGCCACCAGGGGGGCGATGGAGACGTTTTGGCTTCACTTTTGGGGAGCTGTCACGTCGACCCTCCACACAGCCCTCTCTCTGGGAAGTTGTCTCACTTTCACTCGGAGCTGTCAGGAGGAACAATGTGTCTATAGAGTGACTGTGGCTTCTTCTTGAGTCCCAGCCCTGGCTCCGCCCCCCAGCTTGGTCGCTCTTTGGCTTGCCATCATCCCACTAAAACTATAGACCCTAGTCCCCAGTCATATTTCCGAGAGAGAGAGAGAGAGAGAACACAGCACATGCAGGATTTCCGGCGCTGTGTAATTATTTCGACTGCAAGAGAAGTATGAGATGATTAACTGCATCCGATGATATTTGTAATTTTCAGCGATTTGTGAATGTAAAAGGGTTTTGTTTTTTTTCGCGAATTTTAGCCTTTAGTGAAGTGGAAAATGGTGTTGGGGTCAGGAGACCAACTATGATGCCATAATCTTTTCCTAACCTTAACCATACCATAGCAACCATGTGCAACTATGGTATAAAAACTAATGTAGAAGGAAATTATTTTTAAAGGTCCCATATTGTAGACAGCGAGATGTCCATGTGTTGTTTGATCATAAAGCAGGTCTGGGTGCGGTATAAATACTGGGAAAGCATCAAAACGCTCAGTCCACACAGCCCGCGTTCAGACAGTGCGCCTTTAAACGAGCCGTCAGGACGTCCGTAAGGTTGTGATGTCACAACTATACAGTCACCGTACTCAGCCACACCCCCAGCAGGTCACCTGCTCCAATCACAGCGCCACCCACCAAGTACAGGGACGCTCATCCACCCACTCAGCCTGTTTAAGTTATTGGAGCACTCTGCTCAGGAACTACTCTTCAAGTGTTTGGAGGTTGTTCAGTTTGTCTAAAACGGCTTGTTTCAGACAGAAATACAGAGCTGGAAATGAGCATGATACGGGGCCTTTAAAACAAGGGTTTTGCAGGTCCATCATCCACTATCTATAGGGTTATTGTTAGGAGAGAGTTTGCTGGTGCCAACTGAACACTGTCAGTTGTAAATTTGATAAGCCTTTTATTTTCTTCTTTCCACGTGAATCATGCTCATTCTAAATTTCTATTGCATGTATATTGTTTCTCCTAACTGTGGTTTAATGCAGAAGTCCCTTTGTAATTGACTTGTGGCTCATTTGATGGCATATTTGATTAAAAAAAGAGAAAAAAAAGAAGAAGATGAATGGGTAAGTCTGGCATCTTGACAGACTCAGAACACATTGGTTCAGTAGTATTCCCTCATCTAATAGCACTTCCTTTTTTCTTTTTCTTTTTTTGTTAAAGATCACACGCTGCGGCAGTTACGGGGCAGCGGTTGGAAAATTGTCCCATTTCTTTCCATCTGAATCAGCCCTTTGAGTCGGCCTCCCGCGGGCCCATTACGACATCAAAAAGCCTTTCACATACACAGAGAGCTTGGAAGGGTTAAAAAAAAAAAAAATGAGTGCTAAGTAATAGCAGCTTCATTCAGCTTGGACACATCTGGCCTCTTTTCTGGTTTCCGGTTTTGCTGTGTAGAGATCAAGTTACACAAGTTACAGCATATACACGCAGAGTGTATGTAGTGTAAAAAAAAACCAAAACATGGGAATCTCACTTTCTGCAATATGGGGCCTTTAAGGGGAAAAGCCTGGGACAATGATCAACCGGAGACAAGCGGGTCTTACCTTACCTTACCTAGAGTAATACGAAGGTGTCATAACAACAACAACAATAATAACAGTTGATTGAGCCAGTGGCCTTAATACGGACAATTCATACAACTCAGCACCAGTTCTCATTGAGTGGGGGGGGGTGAAGGTGAAGCCCATGTGGCCTCATGCCAATGAAGCAATGGTTAAGTTAGCAACCAGGAGAGAGTTAGCAAGTGTGGCTAATGATGCTACCATGTTTTCTTGTAGGATTTTGCACCCCCCCTAACCCCCCCCGTGCATTCTGTATTGTTTAACACTCCTCTCTTTCCTGTGTGTCCCCAGGTTGTTTGCCGCCAAGTGCAGTGGCTGCCTGGAGAGGATAGCACCCACCGAGTTCGTGATGCGAGCTCTGGAGAGCGTGTACCACCTCGGCTGCTTCTGCTGCTGCGTCTGCGAGCGCCAGCTGTGCAAAGGAGATGAGTTCGTCCTGAGAGGGGGCCAGCTGCTGTGCAAGAGTGACTACAACCGGGAGAGGGTCCTGCTCAGCACCGTCAGCCCAGACAACTCGGACTCAGGTAACGCTGGGGATCGCCTGGCAGATCACGGCAAACCCGGTGAACTCGAAAACGCCCGCCGACGAATCCCTTAATGCACTGATCTCTAAGCCGATGATTGGCTCTCATCAGCATCCGTCCAGTTGAATGTTGCCTAAAATGCATAAAATATCTGTCTGCTGTCAGATAAGAGTGAGGGTGAGGACCTGGATGCGAAGACCCTGAAGTGCCGCGCCGCGGGGAAAGGCGGCGATGACTGCAAAGACCCTCGCCGGCCCAAGCGGCCACGTACCATCCTCACCACCCAGCAGCGGAGAGCCTTCAAGGCCTCCTTCGAGGTCTCCTCCAAACCCTGCAGAAAGGTGAGCAGAGGGGATTGAGCGCAGCACGCACAAACTGCATGACACAAAAACAAGATGTGTGTCAAGAGCCCCACAAGTTCCTTAAGAGGCAGTCGCCTGCCCCGACCGCTTAACACACACACATGACGTTACTGTGTAAAAAAAAAACTGGCTGATGACCGTGCTTGTGACTTGCAGGTGAGAGAGACCCTGGCCGCAGAGACAGGACTGAGCGTGCGCGTGGTCCAGGTCTGGTTCCAGAACCAGAGAGCGAAGGTCAGTAAAGCAGCACACCAAAATGTGTGTGTGTGTGTGTGCGAGACGAGGCTCACATGTCCGACAGCGGTAGCGCAGCTGGCTTCTCCAGATAGCTCTGGTTAGCTTCTTCCAGGAGAGATAACGTCAGCTGTCTGTCACGTGACCCTGGCCTCGCGCATCGTAGAGGTCCCCCGAGGGTCTCCCACATCGCCTCCCTTGACCTGTTTGCCGTCAAGTCCACCAAACTTGGCCTTGCTAATGTATTACAAGACATCGTTATCCAGATGCAGATCACATGTTTTGCCAAAGTGCTTAATTGTCTAAACCAGTTCTTCATCAGTTAAGCTTCGGTGGATCAAGGATTGATAATCGTACTATTTGCTCGGCTTGGTGGCATTTGGGAGAATAAGCTTGTCAAAGTCTGAATATCCAATAGGCCTCTTACTGCAGTCAGTTATCCATCTATAAGTACTACATAGCTTGTTTATTCAAGCGGCATATCCACAATATATGCCAAACAGTGTTGAAATGTTTGAAGATGGTTCATGTTGGGTCCCTGGAATTTGTTTTGGGGTCCAGTTGCTTGACAGCACAACAAATACCTGGATGCATACGCGCATTTTGACACTTGAGGGATAACTCTTGTCAACAAATCCAACCCCATAAATTGATGTATCCTACTAACAAGCACCGTGTGTGTGTGTGTGTGTGTGTGTGTGTGTGTATCACAGCCTGATGGATCTTCTTGCCACAGAGCTCCATTGTTGTTGCACTGGCTGACACGTTTCCTTCATCACCATGAACACACACACCGTAGTTTATTCTGACTCAATCGCACACACACCGTCCTGCTGCCCCCCAAATACTCACTAGAGCCGCCAAATGTGGCCGCTCAAAATAGTCCCCAACGAATGCAAGTAGGTAGTGGTAGTGGAATAGCCTGGGTGAGCTTAGCTCTTACCCCGGCTTTCTTCCCCCCTCTTCCTGGGGCGATCGCGCCCGCTTGCCGAGACGTTTTAGTTTTTCCGGCCGATGGTGGGTCTCAAGGTCGATGGTGTATGAGTGTATTTCCGTCACAGGTAATAAAAGCGGAGAAATAACACATTTAAACCAAAAAATGTCGCGAGGTTTGAAGGAGCTACTGGCTGTTGGTCACCTCAGACTTTTGTTAAGTCATTTTTTTATGTTCTGTCATGAAATATATAACCTAGAGGAGGCTGACAAGTGTGCTCTTTCACGTCCGTTTCTTGTTCTGTCAGTGTGTCCTCAATGAATTGGCCTGCCAGCCACACACCAAGCTCTCTCTCACTGCGTTTATTTATTTGCAGATGAAGAAGTTAGCCCGCAGACAACAGCAACAGCAGGAGCAACACAACAGCCAAAGGCTAGGCCAAGGTGAGGATTTATTATCTGTGTGTGTGTGTGTGTGCAAGATGTAGAAAAAAAATCATTACCATGAGCGAGGTAATTTGTGGATTATTTGGAGGAATATTCAATCTACTATGGGAACAGTAAACAGAGAGTCGGCTGTAGAATGAGTCCCATATTGTGAAGCCGGAGTGACATCCCCGCTGGTAAATGTGATATGAATTTTCCGACGGTCGGGGGCTGTAAAGCAGGGGGGGCCCCCGCCGGCTCTGGTTCTCGACGGCGCGCGGCTCCTCGCAGCGAGCAGGCTTATTGCCACTGCGGCCTCACGGCGGATATGAGCAGACAGTTTAGATAAGTGTCTCAGCGCTTTTGGCAAGCGCTGCGTCTATCTGTTCAGGGACTCCCAGCATGTCAATATTGGCATAGCAGCGGGGTTTATTACAGTGGAAGCTGCTGCTGTTAACCAAATGAGCTGAGCAAACCGGCAAACGGGAGTTGTTTTGAAGTTGATGTTAAGGATGAGATGAAGCCTCCTGGACGCCTGGTGGGACGTCTTTCATCAGTTTAGACAATGCATTTACAGTATATGCTTCTTTTTTGACGTTGTACAGCATTCGTACTGTGTTTTTTTTAGTAATTCCACATATATATTCGTATATATTCAGAAAAGAATGAAATGAAATAACTGTTAAAACGATAAACACACACAAACAAAGCCAGAAAATCCTGATTTGGGCGACAAACTGCCCATTTCTGCTTGCCATTGTCTCATATCATCATCATGAAGCCCGCCTGTAATCTGACAAACATCCCCCATTTAACTACACGTGGAACTCAGGTGATCTGATGTCAAATATAAAAAAATAAATGCAATCAGAAGCGTTAGAGAGGGACCACCTCGTGACATGGTTTGAAAACACATTGTAGCCAGGTGTGGGGCTTTATAGCGGCAATTTAATTCAAATTGATTTAGCAGTTTTCTTTCTGTAACAACACAAGCCGTCACATACCCTGATCAGTTCAGAGAGAGAGAGAGAGAGAGCATTAAACTATGTGAGGTGAGGGAGTGGATTGGATCGGGGGGGGGGGGGGGGGGGGGGGGGTGGCTGAGTGCGGTGACTGTATCGTTAGTGACATCACAACCTTACGGAAGTACCGACGGCTCATTTAAAGGCACAGTGTCTGAATACGGGGCTGTGTTTCATTTCTTGGTGGACTGAGCGTTTTGATGCTTTCCCAGTATTTACACAGCACCCAGAGCTGCTTTATGACCAAACAAGACGTGGAGAGCTCACTTTCTACTATATGGGGCCTTTAACAAGTAGGCACGACTTGAAGGGATTTCTGCAATCAGCTCTCCAGAATGCTCTCCGACTCCAAACAAAACAGCGCATCCCGTAGGCATAGCCGCGACTAATGTTAGCCAGCCAGCTAGCAGTATATGACTGCCACAGCTGAGCGTTGTAAACCCTGCTCTCACTTGCTATCACCGACTGTTACAGATGTGATATCAGGTTGCATGGAGGGCCTGCTCAGCTCCTATTCGGGGCCTCTGCCTCGAAACCAGCAGCAGCAGCAGCAGCAGCTGGTGACGATGGAGCACAACGGCTACAACACTGACCCCTTCCAGCAGGGCCTCACCCCACCACAGATGCCCGGTGACTACATGAACCCCTACGGTGAGCCTCACACTCCATTATAACGACATGCATGTTTTCTCATTTCCAGGCAGCCATCGCAGCCATTCATCTCTCTCTATAGTATGAAACTGTCTTGGGACCAGGACTCAGGATATCTCTGCCTCGGCTGCTTCCATTCTGACCGTTCTTTTTTGAATCTCTGTGGAAGTGCAATACTAAACCAATGGAGTACCTGTTTTTAAACTCATTTGGGCTTCACAATGTCAACAATGGGTTGTGTAATTTCCCCCCAGGGATCAATAAAGTATTGTGATTCTGACTAAATTGAAGAGGCAATACTGGGCGCTTTAATACGTTTAAGCAAATATATCTCACGCAATAGGACAAGATAGAGGTAACAAACTAACTCAAGTGTTTGAAAATGGAAACAGTTCAGCGTCAGATGTGATGACACCCCCCACCCACCCACCAACCATGACAGCGCCCATCTATATTAACCTCGCTTTCATTTTATTGACAGCGATGGGAATTCACCAATAAGGGCGCGATGGCTGATTAAAAATGGATGGGACCCGTCGCGTTGTTAATATTTAGACCCAGCGAGCCCAATAAAGCCGAGTGATGCCCAGGAGAGCAGCGCTAACACAACCCTGCAATTAAACATCAGGACTCGGGGAACCACACACACACACACACACACACACACACATATACAACCACAATATATCTATCTTAGCAGAAAAAACGTGTTCCAAAATGGCTCCCATTAACAAAGCTCCTTTTGTGCTATTGCCAGACTCCAGTCATTTTATTATTATTTTAATTTCTGGCTTGTTGCCATTCGAGCTGCTCCCCGTCTGTTTTGACAAAACTAGTCAAACGCTTCGACAGGCTTTTATATTATTAATGTGGCATAAAACATTGCACTTTTTACTCCACTGCATCGAATTGATAACTTAACACAATATATAACAACAAATATAAACAACAATATTACAGGTTAAGATAAGACAAGAAGAAAATTCACTGCAGTATGTAACATAATTCAAATGATCTTCACCTTTACCAGCTGCATTATTGAAGTGATACTTTCATAATCCAATGATATAATATACATTATTCTGAATAATGAGTACTTTTACTTTACTTTGTTGGTACTACGTAACATTTTGAATGCATGACTTTAACTTTGTTTACATAACCTGTGGTATTGGCGCTTTTACTTAAAGCTACAGTAGGCAATATTATTTGAATTGAATTATTGAATCTGAATCAAACAACCAATCAGGGTTAGCTGGCACGTACCTGACCAATCACATCGACTCTGTACAAACAAAGGGCGTTCCACAGAAGGTTCCACCTTCTGGATTGGAGTGTAAAGAGAGGAATCAAAACACAGAACTCCTGATTACCCCTGATTGGTTGTTTGATTCAGACCTGGTCCAGTTTAAAAAAAAAACCTAATTACAAAGGGGGCGATATTTTTTTATTGTTTGTGACCTGCAATGGTCAAAATGAGTTATTTCAACCAAAATTCAATGATATTGCCTACTGCAGCTTTAAGTAAAATATCTAGCACTTCATCCACCACTGAGCTCCAATGAACAAAGTAAGTCAAGGTAATCGGGAAGTAGCCCGGGCAAATAAAATGGACATTTACAACATATAATTGCATAATAATTTTAGATTCAGCTTTGTTTTCCATTTTAAACCGAGCCCAAGTCCTGTCTTAATCCCAGCTAAAGATAAATGAACATCCACTGTAGTTCTTACCATTAGAAATGGAAACCTTTGTGATTTCTGGTATAGAAGTGAAACGACAATGAATGTTAGCATGTAACATGTTTTTTTTGTTTGTTTTGTTTTGTTTCGTTTTTTTATTGCTTTTCGGCTTTATTTGATAGGATAGTAGAGAGAGACAGCAAAGGCAGGGGGGTGAAAGCGGGGGGGGGCGCCCCAGTTTAGTACATTTTTATCACTTTTTTTTTATTTATTTTAGTTTTATTTATATAACCCCAAAATCACTGGTGATATTTTACCTGCGCTGGTCTTGAGCTCACGAGGAATTATGAAATTACATTTGATCTTTTATTTTTCAAAGGTGCCGTCTGAAATATGGAGCGCCATGATGTCCCATTGAGGCTGGATTTCCAGTTTGCGCTATTACAAAAGTTACCGTGATCGTGAATGTGTTGTATTTGTAGTTTCTAGAACAGGACTCTGAAGATGTGGTTTTAAGTTGCACTAAAATGTCCACCGAGCTTTTAGCCTCTTTTGACTCGTTGTTTCGCCCATAATTCAGTTAACGCTGCTGCTCCCAGAGCAGTGAAGCTAGTTGTGTTTGACTTCCCCATGTCTCCTCTGCTCCTCCCAGGCACGGACTCCATCTTCCACGACATTGACAGCGACACCTCCCTGACGAGTCTGAGTGACTGCTTCATGGCCACCCCCGATGTGGGCTCCTCGCAGGCTCGCATGCTGAACCCCATTGACCGCCTGTACTCAATGCAGAGCTCCTACTTTGCCTCCTGAGACCCCGCCGTCTACTATCGGCGCCGCCCCCCCCCCACCAGGCCACGGACAGTGAGCACACCACAGTGCAGACACACAAGACACACAGGCGGGCCACCGGATTGCCCCGTGAGACACAAACCAGTAAGCAGGCAAGAGCGGTCTGCCAAATATACCTGACTGACCTCCACCAGCCAAAGGAAAGGGAAAACTTGAAATTGAAACTTCACATGCCTCCACATGCCCCCCCCACCCCCCCACCCCTCCTCCTCCCAGCAGTCTGCTTGGGGGTTTGAAACAGTGTACATTCGGCTTTTCAACAGGGCTCATTTTGTTGGAGAGATAGCTGTACAGACATCGCGATGGGAGTGTTTATTAGCGGTGCGAAACGTTGGGCTGAAGTTCAAGTTGGAGAGAAGTTGAGTCTAAATCAAACAGAGACATTGGGACGCATGTTTCTCAGTACGTGACGCAGTTTAATAGGTTACGTTAACAAGGTTGCAAGTTGGTTTTTAATGGGACAATTAAGCAAATACGGCTTTGGTGATGTCATTTTTTTTTTTTTTTGCCACCTACCAAGCTTTCCTGGCGTAAGCCGACTGACTGACACCTGTCGCTGAATGTATATAATGTTCTATATGTGATCACTGTTCTTCAAGAAACATCCGGTTTTACACGTTAGGACGGACAAACAATTTATTTATTTCTCACCAATGTGCTGGTGTACAATAAATCAGAAGTTTATTTAAAAAAGAAAAAAAAAGAAAAAGCACAATATGATCCCAATTTAAAGTGCAAAAAAAAAAAAATCCTAATTCACTGATTATTTTATTCTGCTATTTATCATTGTGTTGTTTTAATGGGTGTGTAAATTATTGCTTTGGTATTTATTATTCTTTTCTTCCCCCCCCCCCCCGCTGAGATCATCTGGACATTATCAAGAGTGCATTCTAAACTTATCAAAAAGTGTTGGCACTTCTAATAAAAAAAAATTTTTTTTAAAAAGTGCACTCTCTTAAATTCACGTCTTCCTTTGCTGAACTGTACGACTGGCAGGAAAGTTCAACTAATGTGATGTTGCTACGAAAAGACATTTCATCTAATATATATATATATATATATATATATATATATATAGATTACAAACCACTGTGATAAACCCATGATCATTAACTGTTAACCTAAATGCATTCAAATTGGAGACATAATGTCTAACACTCTAGGGTGTCGAGGGAAATGTGTGCAGGAGCTGCGAGAATGAGATTTTTGGGGGGTTTTTTGGTTTAAAAAGTCACGCATGCGTCTTAAATGTGTGTGTGTGTGTGTGTGTGTGTGTGTCACTTTGGTGTCAGTCACTTTGTGTTGACCGGTTTTAGCTTTAGCCGCCTTCAGCAGGCCTTTACACTTGAACACTCTTAAGCCTGATTATCTGAACTCTAAACAGCCTGCCTAATCCTTAGGTTCCCTCACTTTCCGACCATTGAGGCGTTTGATCCTTAAGCAAATAGAACACACACACACACACACACACACACACACACACACACACCTGCAGGTACGCACAAGAAAGACCAATCAGCTACGCAGCCCAGCCACAGGCTCTGAGCACACTCCCACCTCAGATTTGAATCCAGTATTCCCTCTGCAGAGCGGTTTCCATGTCGGAGCGCACACACCTGGCGGATGCACGCGCTGCATCTGGGTCACTAAACAGCACACGTAACTCCGGACTCGGTTTCATGACTGACAGACGGCAACAATATTTACCCACCGCGCAAACGAATCCCTTCCTCCTCCCTTTTGTGTGAGCTGCGAGTGAACGTGAGTGGAATAACTGCATTTGTTCCGCCCCGTCAAGCTGCTGGGTGAAAGACAAACAGCCGCCTCTGCTGCCAAACAATTGATCATAAAAAGAAAAAAGAAAAAGAAAAAAAAAGTGATGGGCACACACACACACACACACACACAAAGAAAAGACAGCTCGTGGTTCGTGTTCGGTCAGGTGGAAGGCACGGAGCGAGACAGATGTCGGCGGCTTTCTGCACGACGAAACCCGCCGCCCAACAACACTTGGCCTCGATGTTACCGGCATACGTTCATAAAGTTCAGGTGGTTCAGGGGCCGGCCCGGGTGACCAAACGAACCGTATAAGAGCTGTCGTGTAAGGAAGTGCTTCACGAACAGCGGACAGCGGTGAGTTTAAGTGCAACATGACCAGCAAGGAACTCTGCGGCTGAGGCCATGCTTCATATAAGCGTCTGCCCGGGTCCTGATCCTGCTCCCTGCCTGGTTCACCCACTTTCAACTACAATATAACATTTGGGTTGAAATAACTCATTTTGACCATTGCATGTCTGTGAGCGGCCGCCCCCCCCCAGGTCTGAATCAAACAACCAATCAGGGGTTAGCTAGCGCGTTAACTGGCCAATCACATGGACTCTGTGCTAACAAGGGCGATTCTTGATGTCATACTTTAGACGTTTTGTCTTTTTGACAGATAATGGCGAGCAGGTGAGATTCCTCTGCTGAACACGGAAGACGGCAGCCTCGCCTCTTTGCACGTCTCGCAGGAATGCTAATCCTCGCACACATGCCACATTCTTTCGGCGCGCTCATGTAAATGCGAGTCAGATAGAGAGTGTCCCCCCAGGGCCCTGCCGCGCTCGGCTATGAGACACCTTCTGACAGCGTGCCGTCTTATCGCCGCGGCGATCTGACATCGCAGGTGTGAGCGAACGGCACCGCCCTCTACCCCAAGGACAACTTTCGCTGCAGCCCGGCCCCCGTCGGCGTCGGCTGACGCCTCGGCCTCCAGAGATCCGGCAACAAGCTCGCTCTCTGCTCGGCTCTGTGACCTGTTGCCCCCCAGTTACATGACTACCATACTGTTCCTCACCTCGGTGAGAAACACGCCGCCCTAATTGCGTCTGTGTCTGAGGCAGACGATGCCCCCCCCCCCCACACTTCGAAACCAGAGCTTCCACTCTTGAAACTTCTTGTCGGACTCCTTTTTGCCTCTCGGTTTTTGAGTGCACACAAAGCAGCAGACTTCAAAAAGAACACGTCAGGTTGATCCTCACTCGTAATGAGCGGATTAGTTGTAATAGCTGCGTTGGTTGTGGGAAAATGAAAACACTGTGGTACTTGTAGCTATCTATGTACATTTGTGATATTGGATGATTGTCTTTTGTGAGTTGCGTTTCTCCACGTGTCAAACTCTGAACTTGGACTCTTGGGAGTGAATCTTACTTCATTCGCAATGAATTTGTCCGCCGGGCCGTTTGGCCCACGTTTACTAGCCTCTCCACCCCCCCTGCGCTTTTGTCTCCAGCGCCGTATTTGCCTCAAACGGAGTACCGACTGTAAAACGTGAGCTCTCTGGACTCGTATGAGTGCGGAGTGTGCGTGCACCTGACCAGGAACCTCCGTGCTTTCGGCTTTATTTGTCCCTTTATCGGTCGGGCCGCTTCTGAAGTGTAAACTGTTCCAGGCTCTGATCCAGAGCTTTTGAGGTAAAGAGATCTCCACCTCCGCTGACTGCTCATTCAGCTCTCTAACCTGGGGGAGGTTGTGCAGTCACCCTTGACATCCATAAGTTTCGTCCTCTTCTTCTTCTTCTTCTTCTTCTCAACTATATCCAAAATCCAATCCTCGTCTTTGCCAAGACACATTAAATCCTGTTTGCAGTTTGATAATTCCCCCCTCGATGGATCGCTCCAATTCTAATTCCACTTGAATCCAAACTGACTGCTTCGCAGTACGAGGGGGCTGGCTGAGATTTGCTGCTGCTGTTGTATCTGCGTTCTGGTGGGCCAGAGCTAAAATGTTGAAATCTAGCTGGCTAGCACGCTAATAAACATTCATTAATAGACTTAACGGGAAGCTCTGGGTTAGTACCTCTGTGCACGTCAAAAACAAAACACCACCAACAGAGAACTTGTTAACATTGTGTTTTCTTATCTTATTATGAAAGTTTTTTTTTTTTTTTATCATGTGTTCCTGTCGTTTATCGTTCTCTCAGGTTTGCAGTGATTCCCTGTGCCAGATACCCCACGCAGGGTAGGAACAAGCAGCTCACCAAAAGCCTCCAACTTGCCGCTGCCACCTTGTGGTGAGGGTGGCGTGTTTCAGATCATTTTAAAAGAAGCACAATATGGAATCTCCATTTCTCCATTTTCTACAACAACAAAAACATAAGAGACAACGGTAATTAAAAAAGCGTCAAGGGACTCGAGGGCTTGGGGTTTGAAGTCACAGATCACTGGTCAATGGTCGCTCTTAACCGACGTCTTGTGCAAAACACTGTGGTAGGTGTGTGGGTGTGGTCAGTCCTCAGCTGCGCCGCGCTCCCCCAACTTTAACGAAATAAACTGACAGTGATAGCAGTGAGAAGTAAACATAAATCCAAGCTTCAACGTTGCCCCCCCCCCCCCCAGAAACCCGCGAGCGATGCCACCATGCCCTCTAGAACGACTACGC
Organism: Enoplosus armatus; assembly: GCF_043641665.1. Lineage (NCBI taxonomy): Eukaryota > Metazoa > Chordata > Actinopteri > Centrarchiformes > Enoplosidae > Enoplosus > Enoplosus armatus. Next base: position 19,930,570 of record NC_092197.1, read on the forward strand.
CTTTTCTGATCCGACACCCCGACACTGGGACGTAAATCTGCTCCGGGATGTCACAGCGCTCAAGGTTTGGTTGGGTTTAGATCGTGAAGATCGTGGTTTTGGTTAAAATGGCTTCCTTGAGGTGAGGGGGGCCGTTCTCGGTCCTACTTCCCTTAGGAAACTGGAATTCGATAACGCCACCTGACGTCCGCCTTCGCTCCCTTTTGCGATCACTCCAGAGGGCGCCGTCACTCGCATGTAAACAGATGATGCTGTTGTTCTTGTCGAGGGGACAAGGTCTCTTTTCCTCAGTCCACCCATGGAGGGGCCAGTATCCGAGGCTGTGACGTCTCATACCATAAACACTCCCAAGTCGTGCAGCAGAAATCGGAAGACATCAGGAAGAAAATGACTTAAAACTGTGTATAAGAATGTTTGCAAATACTGCTGTACTACCTGAACCTAATATTCAAGGTTCAGTTCAGGGCCCATTCTACAGTCTGTCATTGCATGGGGCCCCTATGGCCCTGTTGCGGCCTGTAATACGAGTCGTCCCCCCCCCCCCCCCGACTTGCGAGGCCGATTTGTTTATTGCTTTACAAAGAGCTCCTTCTCTCCCTCTGCTGAGATCATTTGAAGGTATGGAGTCATTTTAAGCCCGAACTCGCGCTGAAACCCAACCACCCCCCCCCCCCCCCCCCCCCCCCCCCCCCCCGCGCTGCCAGACATTATTCATTAATAACAGCGGGCTCCTGATGACATCGGCAGCACACGGGGGGGGGGGGAAGAGTTCTGTCGTAAACATTAAAGATGGCTGGCACCTGTCTGCAGCCACATTAGAAGCTGGCCTCCGAGCCGGGAGTGCGTTCGGAGAGCCTGGTCCCTCTGTTACCTGCCTACCCCAGGTGAGTCTGAAAGACGTTTGTCACCAGACCGGCGGTTTACATCACGAGAGCTGAAATATGGCTCGGCACCCGCATTTAGAGCACAAACCGATGCTGAAATACAAGAGCGCCCATAATGATGATGATGATGATGTGGAGCAGGTCTAGACCGCACTCTTAATGTTATTGTTTTCAGAGGCCCAACGGTTCCCACCTCAGCCACGTCTTTGTCCCCATTCACTCCTTTACACACACGTCAACTCGATTTTATTTATACAGCCCAATATCGCAAATCACAATTTGCCTCGTGGGGGGGGGGGGGGGGGGGGGGGGCGACACCCTCTGTTCCTCAGACCCTCGATTCGAATGAGGAAAACCAGGAGGGATCCAGACAGGAAATAGAAAGTCATAGTGTATACAGTTATGGTGACAATACAGTGTCTTTCCCAAGTATGGATGGACAGCCTGACTCTGCAGTCCCCCCCCCCCCCGAAGCGGAGCTAAAAGGAGACCAAGGACCATCCTATGAGGGGAACTCATTTGCACCACCCACAAGTACCTCAGTCGACACGTGCAAACGCATTTATAATGTATTTTATCATCCGTACATTGCTTCGCGTTGACCATTCGTGGTTCATTTCGTAGCGGGAGATAGCGCACACGCAAAATAAATGTAAGTAAGAACTAGACAGGTGAAGCGTCAATAGGCGCTGATGTCAGTAGAACAAGCCTAACTATAACTCGGGTGGCCAAGCATGGTAATTAACAGAATATCCAGAAGCAAATCGTTGACAGTGAGCGTGTTGTCGATATGAATATTCTCCCCGACACGTGTAGAGGACGTGTAGCTGGGTGTGCAGCCCTTCAGTCAGCGCGACGGTAACGAACGCTTTTTTAATGACGCCTTCATACGTCGTTGCAGCTTTATGAGAGCGTTCCCAAAGACCTCAAAGGTGAAGAAATAACCAGCGTCATTTTTTCACTTGTGTCTCTTCTAACGGCAAGGTTGAACCCCAGGACGGCCCACGCGGCTCGAAGGCATTAAATTCGCCCCGTGTATTGATTGGTTTGTTATTAGTTGGAGGATAAGTACAGAGCTCCGGGGAGGAGAGGGGGGGGGGGAGGGTTTCTAATAAAAATGTAAGCTAGGAGGACTGAAACCGTTCACTGTTCGCTTGCGCCTGATAAGGTCAGCGTTGACATTCCTACAAAACTGTGGAAGTTTCTATTGTTCCAAGACAGTTTTCTATTAGTTGGCCATATAAGTCATACCTACTGTAACGCAGCAGCACATTATTATGGTAGTAAATACAAGAAAATGTGCTTCGTGTTGTATCTGTATTGATTGATTACATGGGAAGCCATGTTTGTCTGGTCCAAACAACACTTTCTATTATCTATCCATTACCATGATGTTTGATGATGATACCATGATATAGAACACTAGATCTAATGATTATTGTTTTTTCCAAAGGAAACAAAACGGACCCCGTGTCCCCCCCCCCACGCGTCCCTGGCTTCAGGAACAAAAGGGCCACCGAGGTTTCTAGTTCCTCGCAGCTCGGGAGATGCTTAAAGTCGCAAGTAAAGAGAAACATTAGTGGAGGAAACACAATTGAGCTGCTGATTATTCCTCAATGTCTGCACCAAAATTCATATTTGATTTGACATTTTCAACAGTTCAACATTCAATGACAACAATGTGCCTGAAATTAGATGCCCTTCGGTGGATGTCCAGGCAGGCGAAAAAACATATTTGATCCTGAAGAGATGATTCGTGATCGATTCGTCGTCTTTCATTTCTTCGTTCGCTGAAACAATAAGGGGCATTATGAGGTTACTGTCACGGCCGTCACCTCCCCACCAATCAATCCTGCACCCATGTGGTTTGTTGGACTTATGACAGAAAATCGACTTGTTTTTTTTGTTTTTTTTTAACGATCATCCTTGGCTTTCGCACTGCCTTATAGGACTGTGATGGAGTTCCTGACAAGGCCTGAACAATCGAAGATCATCCTCTGTATTCTGACTTCAATGGAGACACACACACAAAAAAAAAAAAAAACACGACCCAGAGGCTACATACAACAAAAAAACAAAACACATGGTTCGTATTTTCTCCTCTAAATCCCACGTAGGTGCTTCTCCACCCGAGTGCTTTAGAGCGGAAACCCCGAGTTAGATACACAGGGAGATAGATGGGACCTATCCTCCCTCCTCAAGCCCTTGTCCCCCAGACAAACTCCGCTTCTTATTAAAGCATTAAGGGCATGTTAGCATGTGGATGCACACTCATCTCTGCGTTTCACGGTCACCAGATGAATGAATTGCAATGGTCAGATACAAATCACAGACTAAATTGTACCCAAAGAATCACCGTGAGGTTTACTGAGGACATTCCTTCTCCCCAGGGGATGTGCCCTTTGCATTTCAAATAGTCCGTGAGCTTTCCTCTAAGGCCACCGTCAAGACTCTTAGCTTTGCACACAAGATAAGCATCTCATCATTTATTAGTAGGACAGTCATAACATTGAGCACATTCACACTCTCCAGAGGATGTACCCTTTTGATTATGATCATAGGTAGGTACTGTAATGTGAGCTGAATTCAACGATTTTAGGATTGTTTAATCTTTATTGTTTCCTCAGCACAGGTTTTTGATTAAGACCTTGTCGGACAGGTCACCCGATCTAAGTTCACGACATTTCACTCTTTGTCGAAAGGACAATCCAATGTCATCATCCTCATTTGACCATGACCAATGAAGCGTTATGGAGCTTAAACTCAGCTTAGATTAGATGGTCGAAAATGAATCAGCAGCTATTTTGATAATCAATTCATCTTTTATAAAATTAAAAAAGAAACAATTTGAAGACATCACCATGGACTTTTGGACATTGGTACTGACATATTCAACTTTTTTTAGACATTCTACACAAGCGAATGATTAATTGATGACCCTAACATGCATAATCGATCGGGAAAAAAACTGGGAACTGGTGCATTGCTTCAGGACAACATCAAACCATCAGCTAGAGAGACAATTTTGGACGCAGCCGGGTTCCAACAAGACAATGACCCTAACATGTCTTTACGTCGTCATCATCAGCATTAGGCTTTTCGGAATGGCCTTCGCAAAAGGCCCCGACCTCAAACCTGTTGAGAAGTGTCGGCCGTCCTGAAAAGACAAAAACAAGTCCCTGCTAGAAAACAAACACATTTTAACCATACCAGTTCTGCCAAGTAGAGTGCTCAAAGGTCCAACCAGAATTCTGCCAGTGTTGCGTCCCAGCAAAACCTTGGGGGGGAAAATCACAAGAATGACTGGTTCATAATTCCTCAGTGAGAACTTTTACTCCAGTGATTTAAAAACACAAACGATTTACAAATATGTCCACGCGACATGTAGCTGTTGTTGGGGAATACATACCCTATCCGAGTTACAACAATAAACAGCGTTTCCCTGGGACATCATTCTCACGATAAGATAAGATAAGATATGCCTTTATTGATCCCCAGAGGGGAAATTTAGGTGATGCAGCAACACATGGGCAGGTAAACAGAGGAAGTAAACACAAAGTAATTATAAGTATATAAAATAAAGATAAGAATATTACTGGCAAGCATAAAGTACATTTTTCCGAAGATAACAAACAGCCCACATCCTCTTTCTTTCTGGCTTTGCACGTGGATCGCACAAACACGAACCAAGGGATTTTGTGAGGAAGACGGGAATACAGATGAAAATATGTGCTCATTCCAAACAGGTGGAAATACTTTATTGTTGTAATGAAAGATGATTGGTTTTGGGTTGTCCGTGCTGAGCCACCTTTAGGAGACCCAGCCCATAATTTAACCATGAATGTGACAAAAACAACTGATGGACATTAAAAATGATTAGATGTTCTATTAGTTCCACAACATGCCGGTCACAGCAGCATACTGTCTGCTTACGTGCCATGCTCAAACGAAAGGGAGGAAGGCATTCACCTTTGTCCGTAGCCACCACTGCTAACGCAAGCCTGGATAAACTCTTCAGCAGGAACCCTGAGCAGCCTGGCTACCTCAGCTCCTGCCAGAAGTGCCTGCAGTCACCATGAGCTCCTGGATCAAGCAAAGCTGCCCCATATCCCAGCAGATGCTGTGACCGCCTGTGAACTCCATCCAGATGCTCAAACTCTTAGCTTTCCTATCAGGATCCACGTTGGAAGGACCAAAAGTTCAAACATATTCTGCTGCCTGATGTTCTTTCGCTCTTCCAGGTTTTTAGGAACCTCTTGGAAGTTTGACTTTGGGTTTAACACCACAAAACCACCAATCTGCTTTTATACTGAGCATAGACCCTTTTTCCCTAACCGTGTAGCGCAACACAACACAAGTCCTGATTCGAGGACTGTATACTAATGATTAATAATAATAATAATAATCATCGTCTTACCCTTTTTGTACACTTCAGTCACACTGATGAACCACTTCTAGTTAATCAATTATTAGGTTGTTCCCGATACATTCGTCACTCGTTCTACTAAACATTTTGTGTGCCCTGTGTAGCTTAGCATCATCATTCTTGTACATGCGAGCATCTTGAAATAAACTCCTCCTGCTGATTAAATTCATAAGGTGGCAATTTGAGCTGCGACCCATCTAAATTAGTTAAATACAGCACAGAGTTTAGGCTACAAAGTATGTAAATAATTTGGGTGTTGGAAACGCAAAGGTTTGGACATCACAAGGAACAACGACAAGGCAAGGTTTAAGGTTTAAACCAGGGATGTTAATGTTAATATTTTTGATTGGTTACGCATGTTGGTCTGTAGGTTAGTTTGCGTACGCACTCCGCTAACGGCTTCGCTAGCTAGCAGCCTGGGAATGGGACAGAAAAAGTAAAAGATTCAATTCAACAGGATAGTTCACATTCAGTCCGATTTAGGAAAGTGACTAAGGTAGCTGTAGCTTCCTAGAGCTTAAAAGGTTTTCCTTTGTTTGAAACAGTCCATTTGAATCACCATTGCATGCATGTCACAAAAATCTAAATTACATCCAGTGTGGTGCAATTTAAAAAAAAAGAATCAAACATGAAAATACTGTAATATTTAATCATATATAATGTGTGCATTAGAAATAATCAAATAAACATGTAATTGTGACCAACGTAAGAGGGAGAGGGAAAGAAAGACAACACTTTTCATTTTCTCTACGGTCTCATAAAAAGTGGACGGCTGGGACATTCAGGGTCGCCTCTCGTGTCCTCCCTGGTGCCTGACATGAAGGACCTGGATCACCAGCGCGGGGGAGTTCCAGCACCTCTTTGTTTTCCCTCGAGCTGAAGGTACATGGGTTTCCTCTGGAACGGGAACGCATGTCTTCTCAGTGGGTAAGCTCATGGTAAGCAAAAAATAATTAAAAAAAACTATAGTCCCGCTAGGCCCCCCAAAGAGGCTGTAATGTTTATTACAGCCAACAATATTAGAGCAAACAACATACTGACAGTTCTGCAATGCTTACCTTAGTTTTGACCCCTACATGGTCCAAACAGAGAAGAAAAAGTGAAGAAAATATAAGTGCACAGGTGGTGAATAAGATAAAGGAGACAAGTCAAGCAAAGATTAAAAAGAGAAATTAAGAAAAGGAACATTTAGTTAAGAGTAGTTAGTAAAATATTCTCTTTGGACTGCAAATGAGTGTAGTTGTATGTGGGAGAGTTTGTGTGTGTGTGTATGTGTGTACTTGTACAGCTATCTTTGTGAGAACCAATAGGAGTTTTAGTCCTTTAGGAGTGAGGACATTTTTGGAAAGTGAGGACCGGCCAAAATGCCCTCCGGACAGAACTTCGAAGGACTGTTTGAGGGTTCCGATTTGTTAGGGTTAGGCATTTAGTTGTGATGGTTAAGGTGAGGGTACGGGGCTAGGGAATGCATTATGTCAATGCAGGTCCTCACAAGTATAGAATAGAAGCGTATAGAAGTGTGTGTATCTAAGGCTTTGGACAATCATGATTCTGCATTTGTTTCTATGTGTGGGGGCAGAGGGAATGGAGAGAAGATGCAAAGAAAAAGAACAAGCGAAAGATAATAACAACAATGGCAAATGCAAATATTAAAAAAATAAACTAAAGGAATGAGAAAGGAGAGAAATTCAACTTTAAGGCTGTATGGTTAGGGACGTCCCCATAGCCTGGTTGTCTAAGGATCATATGTAATCACAACGTCCCCTGTAACCTTTGTTGCATTTGTTCCAAAGCAGCCTGCCTGGGAAGGTGGACGGGGTTCAGTAAAATCTAATCGCAGCACTGGATCCGCTGCCCTGCCTCAAAAACAACACTACAGCTGGACTTGATGCGGGGCGTTCTTTGTTGTTTAATGCAACAGCTCCATCTGCTGGTCATAAAAACGAATGGCCTGTTGACTTTCTGAGTGGTGACTCAGATCCCACCACAATGACCAGCTGTCTTGACGGTGGCGCTAGACGAAAAGCTCACGGGTCAATAAGACAAGTGGGTTCATCGTCAGAGGAGCATGAACGTGCTCAGCTAGCTTTTACGGCAGCCCGTCTGTAAAATCAGTAATTCACAACCAGGGGTAGGTGTACCACAGGGGGTGTTCCAGCAGGTGAAAACAATAGACATTACATTAAAAAAAATGATTTGGTACAAATATATGTCCACATATTTATGTTTGGGAGGAAAATAAACACACAAATGGGATTGCAAATTGCTCTATCGCGTAACAACCAATGAAATACAGGACATACCTCCCACCAACATGACTCAGTTGTAACACCTCGACACCAGAGGGTCATGAGAATCATGAAAAAGCCAGTTACAGAGTGAGACATTCGAATACAAGCTAAAGTTAATGGACTGACGATTGAAACATCCAAGTGGCAGGGAGTTCCAGAGCCTCAGGGAGGGGGGGGGGGGGCTTCAGTCTTCAGCCGAGAGTCTGGGACAGATCAAAAAAAGGCCCCATGCCCGAGGACCTGAATGCAATCAGACAGGTGCCCAGTAGATGGCAGTATTTGAGCGTGCATGTTGCTGGAGTCAATAAGACGGATTTCTTGGTTTTGGTTGAGTTCAGTGGGGGGGGGTCAGTCATTTGCACTTGTGTTTGTATGTTTCTGTACACCTAATGTTCCCTCCAGTAAAATATATATATATATTGAAAATGAGAAATAGATGCATGTCATAGACACAGCCTCTGGTGTGGAGACAAATCGGTGCTTAAAACAAAATACAGGAGCATTTTTATATAATGTATTTTGTTTGTTTATATACAGTGCTTAACAAACTTATTAGACCCCCACCCAGTGTAAGGTGTTTGCCCCCGCTGCCCTAAATGAACAGTATTGCTGATGACCAAAATATTTTTTTATGTTTCTGTAATGGTTAATCCACAAGTATGTGCAAGCCAAGCTCTTTAATCAAAATGATCTCTTTAATGCTAAAATAGAATTATTATTGTTATCCATGAACTCTCAAATTTACTGTTTTACAAAAAAGCAGAAAGAAAACAGTAAAGCACATTATTATTATTTTTTGATTGAGATGACAAATTACAGTTATTTACTTGCATTCCTGAACAGAAACATTTGTTTTAGTGGTTGTATGTTATTCTTGATTAATTTCTCACTTCTCAGAGAATTCCAGTGTGCTGGCTCAAAATGGTGAAGCGTAGGGAACTCACTGAGAAAGAAAAGAGTCCGAATTAAAGCACTTCATGATGCTGGATGGTCTTTGAGACAAACAGGGCAAGACATAAAGTGTTCTCACAGTGTGGTCAAGTATGCCTTGGACTCGATTGCAGAGACCGGTACTTACAAAATGCGTCAAGGAAGAGGCCGGAAACGAAAGCTAACTGAAGCAGATGTCAGGCACCTCGAGATTTTAAGTACTAGAGACAGGAGGGAGACCACTGCTGATCTTCAGGCAGAGATTAATGCTTCTAGATCAGAATCTGAGAAAAGTCTCCAGAATGACCATCAGCAGACGACTGAAGGAACAAGGCTTAAAGGGAAGAACAGGTGCTAAGAAGCCGTTACTGAGGCCCGCAAACATCCAAAAACGCCTAAAATTTGCCAGGGAGCACAAACGCTGGACTGTAGATGACTGGAAGAAGGTACTCTGGTGTACTGGAACTGATGGACTGGCCAAGTCAAAGTCCGGACTTTGAATCCTATTGAGCAGATCTGGGATTTATTGAAACTATTTGGAACTCAATAACAAAAGAGACGGTCGAAAAGTACATAAAAACAATGCCAGCAGCAAGAATGCAAGCTGTCGTCAGGGCCAAAGGGGGTCGTACAGAATATTAAGATTTCTGGTTAATATGTGTGAATAAGGACTATTTAGTTGTTCCAGTTTGTTATTTGCCTAATAAATAACAATACAATTTTTTAGTTTGAAACAAGTTTTTGACAGATTTCTAAAATATTTGTGTTTTCTCATTTTTATGACAGGTGGTCTAATAAATTTGTTAAGCACTGTATATATATATATATATATATATATATATATATATATATATAAGCTCACAGACTTTTTCAGAATAAAGACCAAGTGTGTAGTGGCTTTTGAAAGAGACCTGGTCCAATGTGGTCTAGATGTGGAAAAACAACAACAATGAATAAAAGTTTCCCTGAACTCCTGAACTGGAAACCAATAGAAAAATGTCGATTCGACCTAAACCTAAGAGTTTTTATATCGAGTCTATTTGTGTTTTGTTAGGTTTCTGGCACAGAGTGAAGGCACGTGAGGGCCGTGAAGGCTGTGTCAGTGATGGCTCACGCTCTCATTGGCTGGAGCTCCGGACCGGGCCGGAACCTCGGAGGGCCGCGGGATCAGGACCACGGAGAGCGTCCCTCCTCCTCCCCCGACAGTCACGATGACGCGGGACCGACCATGAGACCGGCGCAGGTAAGTCGGCTGGGAGGGCAGTTTGTGCGCCACCGTGAACTCTGCGCCTGTACCCTTCTGCCTCCCCATTGCGCGTCTCTTTTACCCATTTAAACGTCTTTTGCGGGTTTCGGGGGGGGGGGGTGCGTTGTGCGCGATGGAGGAGCTGTGTCCGGTCTGCGGGGACAAGGTCTCTGGGTACCACTACGGTCTGCTCACCTGTGAGAGCTGCAAGGTAGATGTGGTTGGTTTTGTCCGTCGGGTGGAGAGATTAATAAAGTTGTGATAAGAGTTTTGAGAGGTGCCTTCCTCACGTGGGCCCTTCCTCTTCTTCAACACTCGCAGGGCTTTTTCAAAAGGACCGTGCAAAACAAGAAGAAGTACGCCTGCGCGGAGAACCAGGGCTGCAGAATCGACAAAACCCAGAGGAAACGGTGTCCCTTCTGCAGGTTTCAGAAGTGTCTGCAGGTCGGCATGCGACTGGAAGGTAAGGTGGGGTGGGGGGGTAAAAAACTTTTCTTAATGCCACATGCATGAATTCCAAACTGTGCCATGCGCCACGCGCCCTGGAATGACGACATGGTGACTTTTTTTAAAAAAAAGGAGGAAGTTATCTAATAAGAATAACTGAAATAAGAGTTTTGTCTCACCCCAATGAGATTTAGTGACTTCTCTGTTCTTTTTCCCCCCCCTCTAACAACAACAACAACAGCAGCAACAACAACAACAACAATAACAATAATAATAATTGGAAGCAGAGATTGATATGTTCAGCTTGACAGATCATGGGGCATTTTTTTTCAGTGTGTCACCTTCAGTCAGTTCGCTTTGGTTTTGGCCTAAAGCATCTAAACAAGCGCGTTCGCAATCAGTATGAATGTAAAATGTCTTTCTTGTGTTCGAAAAAGGCAGATGAAAATGTGTGGGCGACATTATACTTTTTAAAAAATATTAAATGCTTGTAAAAAAAAAAATGCCAAAAAGTAGTAATAATAATAATAATAATAATAATAATAATAAAATGGTGAACAAGGGACTGCACTAAAAGTAATGGGCGAATGGTAAAAAAAACAAAGAAAACACACTGCGATCTGTCCGCTGAACCTCAATGAAGTTTGTTTTCCGAGTTTAAGTATGTGTGTTCTTCCCCCTTCATTGTTTATGTCGGGGCATGAAAGCTGGTCTAGTTTTCAGTTCTGGTCTGTCAGATGGATCATACGTGTTTCCCCCAATAGTTTATTATCATTTGAATAACGTGCACGTCATTATTTTACAGGTGCGTTACAAAGTCATTTTGTTTCCATTTACTCATATCACCATTCTGAAATACAGCAGATAATAACATTACAAATTGCACCCGCAAAACCGACACAGTTACGCCAGCTTTCCGGATGTTTCCTGTCTATTATTTCATAGGCACTCCGTCATTTAGAAAAGACTTGCAGGGTAATTTAAGTCCGACTTAAACAAATTGTTGTCGGCCCCTTGCTCCTTTTTGGCGCCTTTACCCTGCACTTCCGCATTCGTCCAAGAGTAGGCACCCAGGGTTTGTTACTCACCGGATGTAGGCTGTTGGGATGAGTCGCGCCATTGGCTACCCGTTTTTGTAAGTTTTGGTAACTGTCGCTGCAGCATTAGCGCCGTCCAAGAAATACAAACAAGCCAGAGCAAGAATGATAATGGGTTCTGACAAACCAATCTGAAGTGCTACCTTGCCATTCCAGTTCTTGAATAGGACCCAGCAAGGCGCCGGTAAGTTCAGGCTATCTTTCTTGTAATTATGAATGCTGAGAAGTCCATTTGCATTCTTGGATTTTGCTCCGTGTTGCGGCTTCTAAGCTAAATGGATATATCCGCCCACGGACGCCACATGATAGGCTCACAGTTTTGATGATCCACAAAGGTTCGGGTGGTGGTCCAAGGGTTGTTTTAATTGTGTATGAGTTGTTGAGCTTGTTGTCGTGTTGAAACCAAATCAAACCCCACAAAAATCGGGAATGAATCAAACAAAACTCTGATTAAACCAAACGTAATAGCCGAAACACACAGCGGTTGAAGACTGTATCCTCCGTGGCGTCTTCTACGGTCTACGATTTCGGCACACATGCCTTCATTACACAATGTTTCCGAGAGGTCAGGTGGCGCTGTGCGCTTGGTATAGCACCAAACTGCTAAATTATTTACATTGAAACAATTGAAAACAACAGGAAGTGACTCACCCTCAAGAATGAGAAACCTGCTTGAAAAACTGCACTAAACAAATTTTCTCATCAGCTGTTCGGGCAGATCGGATGCGAGGCGGCAGAAACAAATTTGGCCCCATGTACAAGCGTGATCGAGCCCTCAAGCAGCAGAGAAAGGCTTTGATTCAAGCTAGTGGATGCAGAATGGAGAGCAGCCTGACTCTGGTCCCCCCAACCCACCAGAGAGACTTGACCTTTCCCGGTGGCCTCCACTCAGTTCCCGTCCCTTACAGCGCCCCGCAGAATGATCGCATCAGCTACCAGTCTCCGGCGCCGTGTTCACCCCTGCCCTCCAACTCAACTGGTGCCGCCCAGTACCAGTGCACCTCCTTCTCAAACTGGACCATTAAGTCAGAGCACACCAACAACTGTGCGGACTCACCAGGCTCTGCTGCGGGATGCGGCTCAGACGAGCTACACCAGAGGCATTTTTCTCCACAAGGTCCCAGGATGCCTCAGCTAGTGATGGAGTCACTGCGCTGGGATTCGGATGAGCTACAACTTCAGAATAAGATCGCGGCTCGTCTCCTGCGGGAGCAGACGGGCTGGGAGAAACAAGGGAGCCCCAGCACCTTCAGCCTGATGTGCCTCATGGCCGACCAGACCCTGTTCTCCATCGTGGAGTGGGCTCGCACGACCATCTTCTTCAAACAACTTAAGGTAAGATCCTAATCTGTTGATTTTGGTTTTATACACTCAGTCAACATCACCCTTACAAACTACTAAAATTAAGAGGGTCTCTGCCTCCTGAATCCAAACCGGGAGCTGGTTCCACAGGAGAGGAGCGCGATAGCTGAAGGCTCTGGCTCCCGTTCCCTTCCTTTGGAGACTCTAGGAACCACAAGCAAACCTGCCTTCTGGGAGCGCAGTGGTGACGTTCCACGTTCCACGTTCCACGTTCATCGTCATGTCATCTTTGGCTTGGGGAACTGAAGAGTCTTCCGGTCTAAGACTATGGAATGTTTTGGTTTTCATCAATCTTTCTGTTTCTGTTTTTTTTACACTTTGGGGTTGCTAACCCCGAGCCCAATGGATTAGCATAATATGGGACCTTTAACTTTTCATCTTGTGCCATCGTCAGGTCAAAAACCTTTAAATTGCCCTATATTTTGGCTTACCTTTGGTGACCAAATATATGCAGCGGTATATTAGAACTGTTAAATATTGGAGCATTGTCATTGCGAGCGTGCTCACAATAACAAGGCTGGATAAACCTTGTCCTTGAATCTTTCTTCCCGCTCCAAGGTGAGCGACCAGATGAAGCTGCTGCACAGCTGCTGGAGTGAACTGTTGCTCCTGGACGTCATCTCCCGCCAAGTCCTGTACGGCCAAGAGGGCAGGCTGCTCCTGGTGACTGGGCAGGAGGTGAGTCGGTCTCTGCTTCTCTGTCTGTTTGTCTGTTTGTACGGTCTAGACCTGCGTAGTACGTGACCTGCTCCTGGTGTCAGCACCTGTGTTCTTTGGTTTTAGATGGAGCTGTCAGACATAGCCTCTCATGCCGGTCCTACCCTGGCCAGCCTTGTCCAGAGGGGACAGGAGCTGGTGGAGAAGCTCCACATCCTAAAGGTGGACCGCCAGGAGTTCGCCTGCATCAAGTTCCTCCTCCTCTTTAATCCAGGTTAGTGGCAGCTCGTGCTTTTTATCCACAAAGGTTCGTATTAGCGAAATGATAGGTTTATCTCGTAAGTGTGCATTTAGCCCCGAGGTACCTTTCGATATCTAATAATGCCACCATCGGTTAATCATATAGCCTGCTTCCAAGGTAAGAGCTTTTCCAGGGGCACAGGAATCATTTCAGGAACTGTAAACTGTGTTTAGACCAGAGGAACCAGGCTATAGATGTAGTTCCTCAGCCATAGTTCCTGGTGTCAAAAAACACACCCCAGCTCTGGGGGTAGAACTCGTACGCCGATGGCCCGGGAACTATGGAGGTGGAACACGGACGGCTGCTTTAGCTTGCGGCTTCACTTGAGATCCAACAAGTGAACGTTCCATTTCCATTTCTTGATGTGGTCCCAGGGCTTTTTGTTTTCCAATGAACCGTCAGCCATGCCAGTGAGATATGACATGAAAAGGTTTGCTCTGTGTACATTCATCGGCTGCTACTTCCCCTTTCCCCTCGTTGGCCAGATGTGGTGCAGCTGGAAGACCGTCACTTCATAGAGAGTGTGCAGGAGCAGGTGGAAGGAGCCCTGCTGGAGTGCACGCTGTGCCCCTCTTCTCAACTTTCCCCCGGGCGCTTCGCCCACCTGCTGCTGTGCTTGTCGGAGGTGCGCTCTCTCGGCCCCCTCGCCGAGGACTACCTGCACTGCAGGTACCTGAGCAGCGAGGTGCCCTGCAACAGCCTCCTCGTTGAGATGCTCCACACCAAGCGCGGCTGGGCTTGAAGACTCAAGAGGATCCCGTGATCGTCTGCACATGTTGATCATGCCTGGCGTCTGTCTGTGCTTTAAGACTGAGTTTTAGCAATAAATTACATTATAAATGGGGAAAATGTGACACCACTGAAACTAGTAACATTGTACGTAAAGGATGTGACTTTTTTTTTGTGGGGGGGGCAAATATGTACATATATAGAGAATATATTTCAAATGATTTGGAACAAATCTGTGGGAATGGAGCGCTGAAATTCTTAATACATCACTAGATGGCATCAGTGTAAAATCAGTGTTTCCCCAACCTGGGGGTCTTGACCCCCATCAGGGGTCGCCAGACTGCTTCGACTATTAAAACGTGTGTATGATGGTGAAATTAAAAAAAGAATCGTAATGCGGGCATAGAATTGTGTCTTTTGTGGTTAATTGTTCTGTGCTGTTATTGTTTTTTAGACAATGAACATAATGAAATATACATAATGATATTTCAAAAGAAGCGGGCTACTTTTACCCCTTTTTATGTGGGTGGGGGGGGCTTTTGCATAAGGAAAAGGTTGGGAACCACTGGTGTGAATAACATTCGGACCCTACACAGAGGGGCCTTCAAACACAACACCAAAGTTGTGCATTTCAGCTATACACCTCCTGTGTATTATTCTGCCGCCTTCAATAAAAGCCATTTTAAAGTTTGCCTTGATTTATGTTCACAAAGTGTTGTTGATAAAAGTACAAGAGCCGTATACATCAACCATCCGAATCGGAGCCCGATGGCCTAATAATGAAGAGGAATAACGTCAGAAAGATCAGATGTATATCTCAGACTTTCTTCTTTTCTTTTCTTTTTCCTGTAGTAAGGTGAGCTTTTTCGAGATGTTTTTTTTGTTTACGTATAATCCATCATTGGTGGTCTTGAATTTGAAGCTAATTCTGCTAATACTCTGGCCTGTAGGCATCACTACACACAACCCGGCATGAGCGTTAGGCTTCATAGTCATAACGTTAGCAATAAAACCGAACCATTACCGACCCCTCGAGCCACAGATGAGATCTCGATTCTTACTGTAAGCATTGGCAGGCTCTCTTTTTAACTTTTAATTCTAATATCTTTTTAGCTGCTAAATGCTACAAACCAGCCTTCACTGTGTCTGCCTGCTGTTTGCCCCCCCCCCCCCCTCCCCTGGGACTCCCACCAAAGCAGTGAAGGTCACGGGCCGGGAAAAAACCAAAGCAAAGGGCTGAAAGAGCCGAGGGGAGCCAGGAGGGTCGCAGACAATTCTATGAGCGACTCATTTCACATACAAGTAGCAATGTTATCCGCTGTTAGCATAAAGATGTTGCCTGAAATTATGTTTATTGATTGACATGTTCAAATTCAAGGCACCATGGTTACGTGTCCAGTGTATCATTTTCCCAAAGATTCAGCCTGACGTATGTGGTATTTTTTGGAGGGGGATATGAGGTAGAATTTCAAACGAAAGTGTGTGGGTTCAAGCAACGCCCGGAGGGATGAAGAGGTTTAATGCGGTGTACGGGTGCAGCGTGAACACCAGCTTTCGTGTTTGCGAGCTCTGGTCCTCTGTAACTCTGTCAAAACACATCCCTGAGGAATATGCATCCCGCGATACGTGGAGCTTGCCGTTTGGTCCAGGATGATGTGTCGGAACATGAAGGGTGACGAGGAAAACAGGCGCACTTCCTGTGGGTTAAAGTCGGAGCACGCTAAACCTTTGTTATCGGGTCACTGAGATCCCACCGATTACACCTTCTACCACCTGTTTTGCCCACTCTTGCTTTAATAAAAGGCTTAATCAGCGTAATGCACTCGTCTTAGTCGGGCGGAGGCGCCCCTATCTGATCTTTTCCACCTCACTGGAGCCCATTTCCCACTCAGCCTTGACATCCAGCTGGCATGGAGTTGGCATCCGTCCTGTTCAAGGACAAAATATGGCGCAGCATGATTAAATGCACAACATCACAGGCCCAGAAAAGGGCCTTCTGCCGGGACCAAGCAGAATCTGATCGGCCGGCGCGGCTAACTTCTTGCAGAAAGTGGAAAATAAAAGCAAAACAGGCACAAAAAAAAAACCCACTCCCATACTTCACTGAAGAAATGAATTAAGGGAACCTCTTAGCTAATATTGCACAGTAACTGTAGGAATCAGAGTAAAGAGCACAGACAACGACTGAATTATAGTTTGTTGCATCAACGCAGCCATGTTGGTTGCTTGCTTCATTGAAATCGTGGCACAGACTGTGCGTTCTCAGCGTTCTCCTGTCGCACTGCAACAGAGCTACATCCGCGTGTAAAATCCATTTGGGTTCTTCTTTTTGTCATAGCTTTGATTTAGGTAGCGCCGTCTTTATTATCTCTACTTTTGTCCTCTTACATTCAACGAAAATCAAAGTGCTAAATGTTGTCTGTCTGTTTTATTTCATTATAAGATTACAAAATGCACAATGGATTAAAGATGCAAAACCTTTCGATCCCAGCGTCACGGCTGGTTTTTTTAGGCTTTTGCCCCCCCCCCCCCCCTGTGTTTTGTGCAGCAGTGCAAGTAAACTTTTCAGTTCCTATCAGTCAAACTACACTTGTATTGTATTCACTGCAGGTAGGCAATGAGAATGGTGTCCACAAGCAAAGGTTTTAGTATCTGCATGTGCTAATGTGAATACTGCAGTGTAATCTGGGGGTGAAGGACAAAGGTATGGGCCAACTGTAGCAGCCAGGCTTTTTTTTTTTTTAAGATAGAAAAAATAATAATAACGGAATGTCCAAAAAAGGGGCTGACTCGGGACCTTTTCGGGGTCTAGTTTGTTATTATAGTACAAAACATACGAATGGCTCGCAGGTCCTGTCCTCAGCGGTGGAACGCTAATATACGGCCCTGCAAGGTGTCCGCGAATGCAGCACCCCTAATGAGCCGCCGTCCTTCACTTCCCGGAAACACACACACACACACAAAAACAAAAAAACTTCATTCAACCAAGATGGCGACGCTGACTGTAAGCCGGCCGCAGCTCGGGGGTTTCAGTTTCGAAAACTGCAAGAGGTAAGCGCCCTGCAGCGGGTGGAAACAAAATCACAACCGCTCCACTGAGCCGAACAACATTCGACTGTTTGTATTTAGACGCGGCGTAGAATAGACGCGCTTACCGTCCTCCCGGAGATGCTAGCTCATGGTAGGTTGGCATCCATGCAATGACTCAGGCATTTTCCCCCACGCCAGTATTAACGTTAAGGTTCACTTACCGTCTACGTTTGAACATAAGGCACGGTTTATGGGTTCGTACAGTTGTATAACTTCTGTTTTTGGCATATTTTCGTTATGTTCGTTTTTTTTTTTTTTTAACAAGCAAAATAACATGGCGGAACGTTCCTTCTCTTGTTTATCTCCCCGCGAGCGTTGACCGTATGTATAGCCGTAACGTTAAAGTGTCCCACAGCTAGCTAACTACCGCCAAACGGTAGAGAAAATACGTATAAATATGTACGTATAAAATATGTCATAAATTAAGCAATAATATAAATAATAATAATAAAGTGCTGTTCCGCGTTAATTCGGTTCTGAGGTGTGGAAATATACAATGTAAGCAGTTCGTTTTTCTAACGTGCTGAACCGCATTTAAAAAAACAAACCGATTAACGTTAGATAATTATGTAAGTGGACCTCGGTCGTTAACTATATTTTTCTAATATAGTTTGAATATTAATATCGATTGATTAATGATTTAATATAAACCAGGGGGTATTCAACTAAAATTCGAAGAGGTCCAGTTAGAGAAAATGTCCTGAAGCAAAGAACGTCATAATGTCTAACGTGCGTTGGGATTTAGTGTGATATATATATTGAAGTAGCAAAATTATTCTGACAATATTTATCACTGAACATTGAACTATAGAGATGTATAATACTGTAGATGTGTATAATGTTCTTCTCTCATTAAGTAACAGAAGGGCTGCATTTAAAAATAAAAGAGAGAAAATAAATAAAATGGCTTTTGAAAAATTGTACATCTTCAAATAAAGTGCTTAATTTAAAAAAAAAACAAAATAAAGTGCAGCAGCAGCAGCTTGAGTTTCTCTTTTTTCTTTGTTATTTAAAATTTAAAATCCCTTCATAATTTATTGATTCTAGGTCCGGGTCCGGCCTGTTAGTGACCTATGCTTTATAGGCTTGGAAGTGTTTGTTTTTACAATGCCACAGTTAAGCAAGTTCCTTTTTTTTTTAATTAAAAAAAAAATATATATATATTATTATTTTTCAGAAATGCAGTTTTGGAAGTTGAAGCTAATAAAGTGGGAAGCAGCTTGCCTGCTGCTCGGAAAACTGGAACTACCATCTGTGGTATCGTCTACAAGGTGGGTAACGGAAACCTGGTCCGGGATGTTCCCATTCCCACGCAATCGCATATCCAACTCCCCCTTTTTTATCAGCCGGGCAGAAACACACAGTGATTGAAAGCGACAGTCGTATTAAGTCTTTTTTTTTTTTTTTAAACAAAAAAACAAACTGGACCAGGTCTGAATCAAACAACCAATCAGGGTTAGCTTAGCAACGTAACTGGCCATTCACATGGACTCTTTGCAAAACAAGGGCGTTCTACAGAAGGTTCCACCCTCTGGATTGGGGTGTGAATCAGAACCCTTGATTAACCCTGATTGGTTGGTTGATTCAAACCTGGTCCAGTTTTTTTAAAAGACTAAATACAAAGGGGGGGCGGGTGCTCACAGACACATTTTTTTTTTTTTTTTTAAAGGAGCCCTTCAATTAGATATAGTTGGTGACAAAAACAAAAATTTGTTATTTCAACCAAAATCATTTCCTTTTGCATTGTCTTGTTTATTATAGACCTTTTTGACTTGCTGTAGCGTGAGAGGCACGGATGTAGCTAATATCTATATGTATGCAATAGGAAAGGTTTATGGGCACGCTACCAGGTCATCGTGTGTGGCATAAAACTGTGCTGAAGCATCACATTTTGGGGGCATTCTATCAGTGAGAATTCTACATCCTTTCGGGAGGTCAACGTGGTTTTAAAATCTTTTTTTGATAGAAAGTAAGAGAGGGATATGTGGTTCTGTTTTCAGCTAGCTTCTTAGATATGTCCCCCCTTCCTAATCTTTGATTAATTTGAACAGCAGCCTGCCGAGGAGCTAATTAAAAAAAAAACTAGCTGCTTGGATGAACATCTTTCATTTTATATCACAGTGTCTATTTTCACCGTGAAGCGTATCCCTGATAAATCATGGTCTTGGCGTCAGTTAGCCACTAGCTCGGAGCACTAGGCTCTGGTGTCACCAGACGGGCTGATTGTTAGAAGAAGCGTCGTATTACTTTGCTGAAAAGCAGCATGACTGAGTGTGGATGCAAGTGATGTTTTGTGTTTTCCCTGCGAAGGACGGCGTCGTCCTCGGAGCTGACACCAGAGCCACCGAGGGCATGGTGGTGGCCGACAAGAACTGCTCCAAGATCCACTACATCTCGCCCAACATTTAGTAAGTGACGGGAGCTCAGGGATTCCGTAGTCCACGCGGGCGCCATCTTTTCATTTTCTAATCCCGCTCTTGGTAGCCTCACGTGACGGACCGCTGTGTAATTGTGTTTGTGACATTCCAGCTGTTGCGGAGCGGGAACAGCTGCAGACACGGAGATGACCACTCAGATCATCTCCTCCAACCTGGAGCTGCACTCCCTCTCCACAGGCAGGCTGCCCCGCGTGGCCACCGCCAACCGCATGCTCAAACAAATGCTCTTCAGGTACCAGATCAGTATCACCATTATAGTGCATTTGGTAGAGAAACTTAGTATGAGAAAGTAAGTCTCTGATGTGCTACTGTGTGTGTGTGTGTGTTTTGTTCAGGTATCAGGGCTACATCGGGGCTGCTCTGGTCCTGGGTGGAGTAGACTGCAACGGTCCCCACCTTTACAGCATCTACCCTCACGGCTCCACTGACAAGCTGCCCTACGTCACCATGGGTCAGTCTCAAACCACCGTTTCTCCATGCTTCCACATACTGCAGTCGCAGCTTGACGTCTTGAGGGATTTTTCTTACAGTACACATGTTGACCTCCATTCTGTTAATGCACCTTCTCTTGTGCTTTTTTTTTTATAAAATTATGTAACACCCCCCCACCCCCCCATGTCAGATTTCAATAGTTGTGTGAAGAAAGGGATGTGGTCTTTTCCAAGTGGTCTGAATTGTCATGACAGTTAATGTAGGGTTGTTTACAAAAGTATCATTTCCACTGTGGATGGGGGGGCACCTTTTCAAAATCCTAGATGAGAGAAGCTCATCCAAATATTGCTAACCTCATCCGACCCTGGAAAAAGAGCAGTAGCGAGTTCTTTTCAAGCTGTTTTTTTTTTTTTTTTTTTGTCCCGGGTATCGCCTCACAGGCGGCCTATCACACCACGTTGGTGGACACCACCCCACCCACTTCTGAACCAAACCTACATCCTTGCTTGTTAATCCGGCGTATGACAGTCAAAGGTTGAACTCACACAGAACGTGACTTGCATCCAGAATGATGGAGACAGTTCAGTGACCCACTTAAGCAGCTTTTTTTTTTCCATTATTATTTGTTTCTAAAGGCTCTGGGTCCCTGGCTGCTATGGCGGTGTTTGAGGACCGCTACAAGCCTGACATGGAGGTGAGTGCTCCGAAGCAACACAACACGTGAGTCTGTAATAGCACGCTCGGCCTTCATTTGAGCGTCGGTGTTTGCTTGTGTCTCGGAAAAGGAGGACGACGCCAAGCGGCTGGTGCGGGACGCCATCGCCGCAGGTATCTTTAATGACCTGGGCTCTGGCAGCAACATCGACCTGTGCGTCATCACCAAGGGCAAGGTGGACTACATCCGGCCCCATGATGAGGCCAACAAGAAGGGGGTCAGGTGAGAACTACACCAGCAGTGCTTATAAAGGCCAGTCCCCACCAAAGATTCTTAACGAGCTGAAACAACAACATTCTGAAAGCTGCCAGTTTACCCCAGTGCGACTATGCGGTGTGTCGTTTCTATAGCAACAATTCTCCGTTCTTTTGGAGCTGGTTATAATTTGCAGCATCTTTAATATATGAATGAGGATAGTGAGTTACTTGCTACAGTTGCACTTCTAGTAAAACGAAGGAGAAGAAAAAAAAAAACATGACTTGACCAGCTGACTTTCGCTGCGAGCTGATTGGCTGTTGAAACGGGCGACGTGCCTGACGTTCTGAAACCTGCTACTATCGAATCTTTGGTCCGAACTGGCCTTAAAACTGTTATAATAAAAAATAAAATGTTAAAAAATCAGGCACATGAATGTCATAGCACTCCACACACACACACAGTTTTAATATTTCTGTAAATCCACTGGAGTCTTTTTATTTGTCCGTTGCCATGGTGAATAAATCTCAGGTCAGGGTTTATTAAACCTGCTTTTCTCCCTGAAATGTTGGTTGGAATCATACAATCCACGGCGAGCGCGTGGGTCAAAACTGAACCAGCAGCAAAACGATGAAAGTCCAATGCGCAAACTCTTGGAATAGTTTGCACATGAGGAACCCCCGATGAACGGCGTCTAGTTGCACAGGAGGAAGTGCTGTGGCGTCTGCTTTAACACGACGCATCATTTACAGAGCATGCTGGGACACTGTAATCATGGGCCCCTTTTTTTTTTTTCTGTTTTTTTAATTTCATTAACTTGCCATCACGTGACGAGCTGGCCACTGACTTTGCTGTCTTTTGTTTGTTCTGCTAGAAGAGTAAATGAGCATGAGGCCTCGCTGCTGTGAGTACAGTGTGTGAACTGCAGACTCAACAGACCGATCGGAATTTGCCACTAACCAGTGCATCCGCTCGCCTTTGACTTTTTGACTAACGTGCATGGCTATTGCTTGGTGTGTTGCATGGTTGGCTGGTGAAGATGTGTGGAACCACACTTAACACACACACAGCTGTTGAATGTAACCGGGTTTGATTGAAACTTCATTCCTCCGTGTGTCGTCTTCTTTTCTCCCGACGTAGAACCGGCGACTACAAGTACAAGCGAGGAACCACCGGTGTGTTGACGAAGGCGGTGACCCCGCTGGCCCTGGAGGTTGTGGAGGAAACTGTACAGACTATGGACACCTCCTAAAGCAAACCCTTACACAGTGTGTGTGTTGGTGTAACTCAGTAACCCACGAATGCCCTGTTTTTCCACGATTTCCATTAAAAGTGTTTAAGTTGATCTGTGCCTGTCGTGAGGTATGCTTCATCTGGCAGGGCCGCTAAGGAGTGAGCTAACAAATTAGTTGGCTCATCAAACACTTTATGTTGCTTATGAATATTTGCCGGCTGTAGTGTGTGTGTGTGTGTGTGTGGACGGACAGGAAAAGCTAAGGAAGAGAGCCGTGTAACAGGAAACAAACGAGGGGGTGTTTGGTTTGATAAGGCAACCGCATCAAACATCTTAATCTTGAGGCCACTGGAAAATAAAATGAATAAAAGGCCCTGGGGACTGATGGGAATCTGTCGGTTTAACAAATATAACTGCAATTCATTGGGTATCAGCATGAGATCCTCTCAACTTCAATTTTGCATCACGATATGTGAATATTTTGGAAGATATTTTCTGATTATGTCATGGAAAATCAGTTGAAGCTAGTGTCTTAGCTTTTTGTAAAAAAAAAAGAGGAAGTGCTTGACTCCGAGCTAAATATAATCCCATGTTGCGCAGAGAAGTACAGCTGGTGAAAACATGATGGCACAATACTTTTGAGTGAAAAGTCACAATTCCATCAAAGTACAGTAGAGCAGTGATAGCCTTTCTTTTATTAGCATGGAGTACAAGTCGTCATTAACAAACGAATTAGACGGGCTCCTTTACATTTTTCCGAACATACTCTTTCATTTCGTTCTGTCTCGTCAAAATGGCGTTCACAGCATCCCGTTTGCTCAGTTTCACAGTAGCGACGGCTAACATTTTAGCACATATAAACACCGAACAGGATCGGAAACTGCGCTCTGGTATTATACATACACATTAAAAAAAAGAAAGCTGCAATCATATGCAACATCCACCAGCCTGGCACAAACTTCACTTTCCCAGGGCATAATGACAATGATTTCTTTGACCTTAACTTAAACAAAAGACGCTTTTCTTTCTTTCTTAATTCAACACTGAAAATGATATATGAAATATATAGAAGCATTTCGGCGACAT
This sequence comes from Enoplosus armatus, assembly GCF_043641665.1. Classification (NCBI taxonomy): domain Eukaryota; kingdom Metazoa; phylum Chordata; class Actinopteri; order Centrarchiformes; family Enoplosidae; genus Enoplosus; species Enoplosus armatus. Next base: position 19,954,130 of record NC_092197.1, read on the forward strand.
AAAAAAAAAAGAATATAGCGAGTTAACTGAGGAGCCGAGAGACGGTGAAGTCGGAGGTTTGGCGCGGGTTATGCAAGAATTGCATCCAGGAGGGAGGACGGCTGCTTAAAGAAAAGCCCGGTCCTCTGCACAAACCCAGACACCTGGAAGCCAAGAGGGGCTGAGGCGGATGATCATCTGAAGATCTAAAACTTCATCATGTTGCACAGAGGCGACGGCGCGGCCATGACTTCAGCAACTCTGCGCTCCTATGACGTCGGCAGAGGCTGAGATACCCGGACTTCTAGTCTGCAGTGTGGGTCAAGCTCCTCCGTTTCCCAGGATGCAACTCAACCAACCTTCCCTTGGACTCTGCGCGGCTGTATTGGAAACCGGCCTGCTACACTACTCAGTACGTAAATGCAGCGTGTAGTTCGTACTGAATGCTGCATTTCTTCGGTAGCGTGTAGTAGGCGGTTCCGAATACAGCCCGCGTTTATATCTCTCTTTCTGTTGTAAATGTGTTAACGTCGCAATGATGTCCTCAGGGTTGTTTTATCAGACTAAATATGATAATAATGAAGCTCCTCCAGTGTCCCAGAAGACTCATTATATAACGGTTTTCACAGGCTGAGTAGTACGAACCATGGCGAGCAGACATGGTGACTGTGGCGCTTGCATGGTGGATCCTACCTACCTAAAACAAAACCTATAGTCAGTCCGTTTTGGGGGGAAGAAACGGGCCTGAAAACCTGAAGAGATCCCGGGCCTGGGAAAAGTTCTAAACCAAACCCCAGCCACTCTGGCTTCCATACATACTTCTCCTGATCAGAAATAAATATCACGACGTCAAGTTTTCTGGACGGCTAGGCAAAGCTGCGTCCGTTCAGAACTCATCCTCTGAGAAATCGGACTCAGTAACTGCTAATACGTATTTACTAATTGTCCCCCTAAATGTGCTTAGATTGACAATATAAAAAAAAAACAACAACAACAAAAACGTATGATATGATTACAATAGTAAGGAGGATAGATGACAGCTCAGCGCTACTGCACACAGGGTATGAACTTGGAATGCAAACCCCGTGGAGCCCAGCGTGGTCTCATGAACGCAACGTTCCGAGAGTGCTGCAACACTGGCGCGCCTCTTTACGTCCTCCGGGACAGAAAAAGAAGTGGGCGTTTGAATCACAGTCCACCTGTCCACAGTCTTTCCGTGGGTTTTTTTTCCCCTCCAGTCCGGATGAGGGTGGTGCAAAACATAGGATCAGGCCGGAGCTTTACTTCTAGCGCTCCTCAGACTCACGAGGCTCGGGAGTCGTAGCGGCGCTCAGGTGCTGGAAGTCCACATGTGCATCTGCTTGGCGATCTGCAGCACAAAGATGATGTCCGGCCGCTGGTCCGGGTCCGGGCTGATGCACATGCTAACCAGGTCCCGCAGCTGTGAAAAAGCGAGCGGCGTTAGTCCACCTCTAAATATATTTTTGTATGTATATTAATTTATTGTTCTATAGCTCCCACTATATTCCTCATTCCTAAACCTCAATTGAAGAGTCTTTTTCGGCATGGCTGCCACGCCCTCGCACGCTACCTCGTGGGTTTTGTAAAGTGTTACATACAAAACACAAGTGTTCCAAAACACTGCATTTTGGGAGAACATTTTTTTTTTGTTTGTTACAGTATTAAAAAACAGTGCATTTGTTGGGGACTATTTTCAGCAGTGGATGAATCCACATTTGGTGCTCTATAGTCATAATATAATAAATGTTATTTATATAGCACTTTTCTTAACAAGGTTACAAAGTGACAAAAAAAAAAAAAAAAGAGGGATACAGGGGCCTACGATTTCTACATATTGTTGACTTGCTTGTTGGGGGGGGGGGTTAAGTGTGAGCTGGTTAAGGGCAAGGCTGATTCTGTGTCCAATGGGAGTCCCCCGATCCCCGTGATGATTTTTTTTAACTGATTTCTGTAGGGCCGTACTCCTACCTTGTCAGAGTAATGGTCAGGTGGGAGGGGGGGGTAATCGCACTGCTCGATCTTCTGGCAGAGGGAGAGGAGGTTCATCTTGTCCCCGTAAAACGGACTCTGCAGCGCCGCCATCTGAAGGAAGAGGAAAGAGGCAGGCTTGAAGTGCAAGGAAAGGCTGAGCCGGAACATGTCCCCATACCCACACTGGTGCCTGGTCTGCCTGCTTACCTGCCTACCTATACCCTGCCTGAAAGCCTTCACCACCTAATAAATCACTGAAATTGGGAAAAGTCCATTCATTCTCATTTGCCCATTGCCATTATGCCCGACCCCCGACAGCTTCCAATTCTCTCATCGACGCAGAAATAAAAATCACCAGCGAGGCACCGGCCCAGCGAATAGAAGACGTCACAGCATCCATAATTCAGAATTTCCTTCAGGGAAGTTCATCATTTATCTGAATAACTCATAACCTGTCAGTAAAAGAAGCGAGTGTGTGTGTACGTGGAGCTCACCTCGTACAGGAGACACCCCAGGGACCAGATGTCGGACTTGAAATTGTATCCGATCTCGTGGATCCTCTCCGGTGACATGTAGTAAGGCGTCCCCACTGGGACAGAGGGAGTTCCAAAAACAAAAGTTTAAAAAGACATGATTTGAGCATGCATGCACACCTGCATTAAGAGCTAATGTGTGTGTGTGTGTGTGTGTATATGTGTGTGTGTATGTATGTTCTGTACATACGTGTGCTTTACCTAAGGAGTGAGCTGCTGTGGTTTTAGAGCTGAAGAAGCGGCCTAATCCCAGGTCACCCAACTTCACCTCCCCTGTGGCCGTTATGAACACGTTGGCGGGCTTAATATCTGGTTCACACACACACACACACACACACACACACAGAGTATGAACGCTACGTCTACAACCGTACACGTTGCCTTCTCTTGTTTGAATTTTGACAGTTAAAATGACACTAAAAGCAGAGACAGAGGTTGGGAAAGGAAAGACAAACATGAACGCAAATCAGGTGAGAGCCAGAGGACGGACGATGGAAGTGTGCACAGGTGCACGAGGACTGTTGGGGGGGGGGGGGGTGTAGCTGTTTACCGCGGTGCATTACTCTGCGTGAATGCATGTGCTCCAGGGCGCTGCACAGCTGCACGAAGTACTTCCATATCGTCCTCTCCGGAATGAGTCGCCTCTTCTTCTTGAAGTACTACACAGGCAGAAGGAGGGATTGTTAGTCCGGAAATTCAGCGGCAAGAAAGATTGCCTCAGAGGACTTCTTCGTGGCCATGTCCCGACCTTTATCATCTGGGACAGATCTCCGGCGTCCGCCAGCTCCAGGACAATGTTGAGCTCGTTGTCTTCAATGAAGGAGTCGAGGTATTTGATGACGTTGGGGTGATTCAGCTGCTGCAGGGGACAAACAGGAGAAACACACGGTTGCTCCCAGACTCAAACTCGCGGTCATGAAATGAGCTGCACCAGTGGACATGGTTTAAAACAAGCGGCCCGGGCAAGCATTCAAATGTTTTGCCTGAGCTTGTGCCCTCGCCCTCGCTTGTTCCCCTGAAACAATGCTTCGATACGGCCGCGGCTGACCCACGTTACCTTCAGTAGATCTATCTCTTTGATGCAGTCCTGACGGGCCTTGGCATCCATCATCTCAAAGATCTGCAGTGGCGAAGACAGAGGTAAATATGAACTTGTTCTTCCAACTTCGAAACAGTGTCTCTCGCCATTGCATAGTTTGTCCACCAGAGAGCACTGGCAAGTCTATTTTTACACTGTAAGATGTCCTGTTAAATACACATATTGGTCACAGACCAAGTTTAAAGCTACAGTAGGCAACATTATTGAATTATGATTTTGGTTAATATCTAACTTAAGAAAAAAATGGGTCTCAAAACCAGACACACTACTGAGTGCTGTACCTGGACTTTCTTGAGTGCAACCAGCTGTCCCTCCAGCAGGTATGTGGCTTTGTAGACCTCGCTGAACTGGCCCCGACCAATCTTCTTCTCAATCCGGAAGTTGGCCAGGGTGCAGCAGTACTTGCAGCTCGGCACGTTTTTCTGCACAAGAGAACGCGGTGTGAAAGCAGTGCTGTGCGTTTCAGCGCGCTGCGAAGCCTACGTTTTAGCCGTGGACTGTGCATAAAGACGGCCGACGCGTCTCTGCTTTTCCTCCCGCTGTGCGAAAGTGAAGCCAACCTCTCCCGGATACTGATTACAACCAAACTGATCAGAAAAACTAACACTTGAACAAACATCAGCGTGATGAGAACTACCTGAAATGACAGAAACCGTCTTTGGGGAAAAATGTATTTGATGTGTACTTTGACTTTTTTTTTAACTTTGCCCCATGTCCCATCTGCTTATGACCTATACTGCAGCCGGCCACCAGGGGGCGATCGAGATGTTTTGGCTCCACTTTTGGGGAGCTGTCACACGTCGTCCATCTTTATGTACAGTCTGTAGTTTCGGCCATGAAATTGGATTGTCAGAGTTTAGAAGGGTGGGGGGTGTTCACACATATTATGGAAATGAGGAAATACGTTTTAGAACAGTGTAAGTACTTTGAACCTGTCTAATAACACACTGGTTTAGACGTCCTACCTGATCCTCCTGAGCAGAAATCTTGTAGAGATTGTTGTGGTTGTCTACGGCGGGCTGGTTGTTGTTCTGTGCCTCCATGGTGGCATCACACCCACCCTGCTGCTGTGACAGAGGAGAGAAATGTAAATTGAGCACATTTAGCATAAAAAAATAAAAAAAAACAACGAAAAAAGATGCAAGGTGACCCGCTGCATGCATGTGGTCCGCTTCTTAAACTTTCATAATGACTATGCACATAGAAACTGTGTGTGTGTGTGTGTGTGTTAGAGACTGTACTCGAGTTACCCAAAGTATTAATGACTTGTTTTGACCACATACAGCTGCTAAAATGTCTACGCTGGGTCATGTTGAAACGTGCTCCCTATCCTAAAACATTACAAGCATTATTCTTTAAACCCCCCCCCCCCCACACCACCCTCAACGCCCCACCACCACCACCACCACCACCACCCCATCTCTGATGAGTCAGCTTTAAGTATTTAGCTGCGTGGACATGTGCTAACCTGCGCTCACCTTAACCTCCTACCATTAAAATGTTAGTGATGCCAACTGGGTTACACCACCGGGTTGGATCTGTGTCTCCAGCCAGAGCTACATTTCCTAAAGGTTTTCATGTTTTACCTCTTTTTTTATTATTATTATTATTATTATTATTATTATTAATAATAATATTCATTATCTTTATCTTATTGTAACAGGCACATTTATGTGTTTGGTATTCATTTTGAAAGGTCAGTGGATGTGGTTTGCCCTCGACTCCTTGATGCCTATCTCTAATCTCTCCAGAGACGCTGCTTGTGACTTTTCATTCATGTTGACCCCGCGCTATTGACGCTAATGCGAGACACCGTGTCAGTTTAAACCCACGCAGCCGTTTCCTCTTCCTCCTCTGTCGCAATGGAAAAACAGAATGCTGCAGAAATTCAGTAGAAGGGAGATTCTTCGCATTACGACCGAAAACAAACGTCTCCATTCTCTAAACTCTGAACTAGGTGCGACTGTGAGCATGAATGTGTTTGTTTGTTATATGTTTGTTACCAGGAAATCCTGGTATTTTTAAACCTGGGCCCTCATTTTGCATATTTCCACTAAATGAGGAAAAGGTTTGGAATTGGTCCATCGGACGGGCTGCGACATAATCCTGCGAAAAGTACCTTCAAGGCAAGTTTGAAATAACAAATCTACCTGAACTGCAAAATTGCTAACTCCTGACCAAACCTGCTCTGCCAACACGTTGCTCACATCTCACCCTGTATCACTTCTGCTCCCTCCAGCTATTGCAACAGCCTGATGGTCATTCTGGGTTAGCCCTCCTCATTCGCCGAATACTTGACATTTCTTCGGGCCACCTCGTGACGATTGCCCGGCAGCACTGGCACCGGCCAAACGAGCGACAACGATCCGTAGGGGAGTCCCGTCGCCCCGCCAAAAATTCCTGAATCTGCTCTTTGTCTTCTACCATCTCTGCAGACATGTCTCGGACAGTGTCTCCGATCAAATCACAGTCGTTCTGCTACCAAGCTCAGCCCTTTTAGATAAAGTTCGTATTGTTATTTTGTCTTATTCATTGTTGACTGACGCCGTTGTCCAACTATGCAACACACAATAGAGGTAAAGGAGGCTCAGGTGAGGAGAGGACACAGGTCATGGAACGCGGCATAGATGCAGCAACCGGACTCAGCTGCGCACTGGATTACATGCTAAAACTAAAAACACAGTAATAATTGCAAACAATAAAAAGAAAACAGTGACGTATATAAAAGTAAACGGAGCTCCAAGTTGTTCCCAAGAACCGGCCGGAGTTCCTGAAGTCCCCCCCCCCCCCGATGAATCTTGTTCGACTGCCTCCATGCAACGGGCTCGGATGCAGCCGTGGACTTCCTTGTCTTTGTCGGACCCACAAAAGTTAAGTCTCCTTTCCTGCAACTCTCCAGGCTTTTCCTGCCTCAGGATAATGTGCATTACTCCTCATCTTCATTAGAGCCCCCCCCCCCCCCAAACAAACACATACACACCCCAAGTACCCCTCTCTCAACTGAACTGAACTTTAATGCATTCTTGGGAGTTGAAAGGACCCCTCCCCCCCACACACGAAGATTATCTGGAGTCCTTATTTAACGTATTTGATCAAGGGAAATTTTCTGATCGGGACTGAATTTGGTTTCTGTTGATTCAATGGCATTTTGTGCGTGAGAAACTTTTGTGTTATTTGGTTTTTGGTTTAAATGACAGGGTTTTCACCTAGCAAGATCAGGTTTTCCCCAGGAAAGGCTGTTAGGCCCGGTGGCGAGTACCTTTTTGTGGGGGGTGGCGGCCCCGGCGCAGGAGATTCCAAAATATGACTGAAGTAATGTGCTGTTAGAAATAAGTCATATTATTCATTTGCATTGCAGGGACTCACAAAGACTCTGCGTTTTTCAACAACAACGAAAGAAATTCAATGCGAGTAAATAATATCAACTTCTTCGCAGAGAGTCCTGATCGGCCACCGAGTCTTACAGCTGGGCACATTTCCACCACGGCAAAAATAACTCAAAACAAACAGTACGGAGTGTTCGTACTGTTTGTTTTTTGAGTGTTGAACGTCACGCTACGCACAGTGAGGGTAAAGAACGCTGATCTCAGACCTGCTGTGTTCTTATGGTGCGCTCACGTTTTAACCAACAGTCGCTGGCGACTCTGTTTCAGAGATACAGAGATAGACTGACCCCCCCCCCCCACTGTAACTGTAGTACATAGGTTAGAAAACGTATGCACAGCCAGGGGGTCGACTTAGGCACGGTGGGCTTGCAATACCCTGGCATAACCTGTCCGGGGTTGTCTTTCCAACTTGTTTCTATCAGTTGTAAAGTGACAGGTAAGGATTTGCACCACCCAGCTGTTGCTTTCGATATTTGGGGAAAACCCCACGCTACAAGGTGACACAAAGCAAATATGTAAATAGAATCACATGGTAAATGCACACAGAGGTCCTCTGGGAATGACTCACCGCTCCTCAACTTTCTGAATGACAAAGACTTTGGGTTTTGTTTTTTTTTTTAATGGCGAAAGACAGAGGGAAGCTAGGTTAAACATTCAACTCACCTACTGACAGTGTCTTTCCAACCACCTCAATAGCACGTGTCAAACCTCCTAAGGCGGAACATCATCCACACCCCCCCCCCCCCCGCACGCCTCTCTGATGTCAGACTTGGGAGGGTCGCGTCCAACAATTTCTGTGACTTTAACCTGACGATCGCAACTCCCTAACCCAAACTCCGACGGTCAGAGCGGCAGAGATCGACGCGTTTTAAAGGCACCCAGTGAGGACGTGTGACGGCATGGCTTCCTGCTGGGTGGGCACGAACCGGCCCCTCTCAGTCAGAGGAGGGCCACTGGCTCCCTTGTCACAGCTGACACGTGACTAATTTTAGCCAGTTATTTGACCTTGGGTGCCCAGGCATCCTCATAACCACCAGCAAGCCACCTCTTCAACCCCCCCCCACCACCACCACCATCCCAGCCAGTGTTAACCCCTGCTGCTACTATTCCATGTGATGCATGTTCATTTATACACCACAAACACATACACGAGGTTCAGCTTTCACACTGCATGTAGAATGTAGCGTGTTAGCATGCTGTTTTCCTCACTGGAGGTGTGTGTGTGTGTGTGTGTGGTGTAATAAGCCAGACTTGGTCTTGAAATTTGGTTTCACATTTTATGCCAGGGGCCAAATTCAATACCCTTTTTTTTTATTATTAAGTAAGTTAAAAGGAGGGGTAAGAGTAGCCAAGTTGCATTACACTGTAATGAAATGTTAGTGTGAGACTGCAGAGGTGAGCAATGGCTCGCAGGGGTTTCCTGTTATGAAAGAACAGTCTACACAGAGGAAATAAATATCTCAATAGCTCGATTGTGTTGCGCTAAACAGCAGCATGACTTCATTAAGCTAGCCTGACAGGCAGCCGAGCATTTTTAAACCGACCTGGCGGTGGCCACATGTTCGTCCATGACGAAAAATGTGGACTGGAATTGAATTTCAGCCTCGGTCGATATTACGCTATTTCGTCCAACTTTCGTCAATTTCGCGTAACTGTCCTGGGGCTGACGCAGCGCACGGCCAAAACTGCGAGTGAAAAAGAAGACGAAGAAGAAGAAGAAGAAGAAGGAAAAATGAAAAATAAAAATCGAAAGTGTTTAAAACCAGACAAGCGGGACTTAATACAGCCTCGCTTCCGTCCGAGGCAACGGGTAAATATCATTTCCATATGGTGGCAGCAGGCTAATGTCGTTGCTAGCTAGGCATGTGCTAAGTAGTGTTTTTGCAGCTTCGCAACAACATGGTAAGCAGCCCGTGCCCTGGTCGGTGAGGAGGTCCGCGCGACACAAACCACGCGAGTAAATGTCAACAGCGAGTTGGCTCGCGCATAAAACTCGTGCGTGCTAACTGTTTGTTTGGTTTTTTTTTAACGCGTCACTGATGGGCTGGAAGACAGCCGTTTGAATAGTGAACGCTTTCGCGTCTTACCTTGAATAAGAGTCAATTGCGTCCTGCGTACTTCAGGGCTTTGAGCAGTTTCTGCAAGTTGTGCTGGTCCGTGTTGTTGTGCAACTCCTCATACCGTCAGACAGACCCCCCCCCCCCCCCGCGCGCCGCCTTCGCCTCCTCCTCCTCCTCTCTCTCTCTCTCTCTCTCTCAGCGTCGCTCTCTCTCAGCGTCGCTCTCTCTCTCTCTCTCTCTCCGTCTCTGCGCGGTTTGTGCCGCCGCTGCCACGCAGGCTGCCCAAGCGGCGCACGCCGCGCTGGCAATTTGCTGAATGAGGGGAGGGATACTTCAAAGTCCGTGATCTCCGCGTAGTAAAGCGGCGGCGAGGTAGTGACAAGCGTTGGCCGGAAAAGTAGGTCAGACGCCACAGCTTCCTCCGTCCTCAGTCACCGCGCCGTGTGTAGGGTGGGAGCGACTGTTTGTTTGTGAGAGCATTTGCACGTGACAGAAAGTATTACAAAGTAGTAGTAAGCAGTATTCTTCACTTTTTGTCGTTTTATCATCAGCTGTAGAAAGCACTACTTCACAAGATTTTAGAAACACTGAACTCATAAGCCCAAGTACTTTAGCCCCCCACCTTCTCAGATCAATTTGAAGAGATGTGAATATTCTGCAAACATAATTGAGATACAATATCTATTTTGTTCGACTGTGTTAGTCTTTTCTTGTAACATCTTTTAGTTATTTACTAACAGCTGTACACCTCAGAGTTTCGCTCTCAATTCTGACGGTAAAAAATGTGTTAAACGGACTTATTTTTCATTCGTTATTAATTCCTGTTTAAAGAGCTCAAACACTATTTCGCTGCCACACTCGCACACTGTTTCAAAAGTTCCAAGGGTGTTGCGCTTCTGATTGCGTGGTTAGGTGTAGTCAGAAGTGTGCAAAAGTGATGTCACAAAGCACTGACACACCCCTAAAGTACACTTCTGGATCACTGCAGCGAGGTGAGAAGTTAAAGGCCCCGTATCATGCTCATTTCCAGCTCTGTATTTTTATTCTGGGGCTCCACTACAGCAGCTTTGCATGATTCACAGTTGGAAAAAAAAGCCCTTATGTATCTCCTCCTGGCCCTTCATGCAGCCCCTCAGTCCCCCCCCCCCCCTGTCTGAAACAAGCAGTTTTAGACAAACTGAACAACCTCCAAACACTTATAGAGTCGTCCTGAGCAGAGCGCTCCAATAACTTAGACAGACTGAGTGGGTGGATGGATGAGCGTCCCTGTACTTGGTGGGTGGTGCTGTGATTGGAGCAGGTGACCTGCTGGGGGGCGTGGCTGAGTGCTGCGACTGTATAGTGGTGACATTACAACCTTAAGGAATAATCAAACAAGACATGGAGGTCTCACTTTCCACAATATGGGACCTTTAAATCTCTGGATATATCCGCCCGCTGTTAAGTTGCTCTTTATTGGTTTATTTGAACTCCTCGTCTGTTCTGCTTTCTGTCAGTTCAGCCTTTTGCTAGTTGATGGCTGATAGACATTAAATGATGGTGTATGTGTTCAGTTACTGTGCGTGAAATTAAAAATACTCATAGCACAGATGCAAATAGGTGACAAATAAACCTGAACATAAATAAATAAATAAATGGGTGTAGAAACGTGACAAATACAGGCGCTTCCATATAGGGCGCAAGGTCACACTGCATGGTTTGATTATGAAAATGATGTGACTCATACACTATGATCTTCAAAGCCAACAGATCTCTACCCAACGGAGCATATATGGGAGATTTTGGAGCGGACATCGTGGATCTTGGACAATCTATTACAAATAGCACTGAAGCTGTTCTGGAGGCTCAACATCACGTTACCTACTGCGCTGCATTTTGGGTTGCGTTTGAATTTGTGCACCCATTTATGTTATATGGGTTAACTGAATGGTGTTGCCATAATGATCAGTGTCCACACCAACTTTTGAAACGTTGGCCTCGGCTTCAGTATGCCATTTTGTGGTGGATAACTGAGGGGAAAAAACAGGTCACAGGTGCCAAAATGATGTTAAAAACAGCGTAATAAAAGTGTCTAACACATCATCAACGTTGTCTTAAGGGACCTGCTTCATTTTCTTCCATGCACAGATTTTTTTTGGTACCATGTATGTAGACATTTTTATAAAAAATACCACTTCTTTTCCATAAAAGCTTCTACACTGGAATACAGCATTTCTAAATTGGACGTGCATGAAGTAATTATTGTTAGTCTAATTATTGTTGATAAGCGCAGGCAATAATGATAATTAGATCAATATTCATCATGTATTTAATGGACAGGGTTTTTTCCCCCCAAACCTAATAGAAATACAATTGTGGTGATATAAATAATTGTATTATTTCAAATTAAATATTAGTACAAAATATCATTTATATCACGTAATTTACCGCTTATAACTCTGATTGGTTAAATTAATTTTTGGTTATTAATTAGCCATAAAACCTCTATTAAACTCTCCATATCCGGCAGTATTGAGTTCATCTCTAACGGTTAGAGGCGACAGGTAAAGTAAATAACGGTAACCGTATCTTATCACGCGACTCAATCGTCGCCTGCGACAACGCATTGTGGTAGCTGTAGTTTGTAGCAGTCGGCTGCCTCCGTATCACAGACCGGCAGCGTCTCCCGCCATAGAACAACAAGTCCCAGAGTTCCGCGCGGGGCGGAGCGTGACCCTGCGCGTGTAGACAGGACCATGGCGCTGTGTAGCTCCGTCTGAGGTTAGCGTCTGAAAAACACCTCCGGAGAGACGCGTCTGCGCACTGTAAGCCGCCGACAGCGACGACGGGGGTGAGGAACAAGGATGGGGTCCCGAATCAAGTAAGAATGTTTACCCGCCGGTGTAACCGAGGCTGTGAGCAGCCTGCCGCCGTGTTAGCTTTGTCCCAGCGAGTCATCGGGGGAGGGGGGGGGGGTACATCAACGTTACAGTGCAAGGCCTGACTTGTTGCGACACAGGCTAAAAACACTGGCGCTAACGCTGCTCTCCGCTTTACTGGACCAGAAAAAAAAAAAACAACAACAACAACAAAGCATTTTTAAATGTCTCTTTATGGTCACGCGCAAGCCGCTGAAGCGTGTTGGCGCGAAGCCTTTCCGGGCACAAGTTGAGGCAGGGGCGACTAGCTAGTGAGTTTCGGAACGCGTCCCTGTACGTGCAGCCAGTGTAAACATGGCAAGTGTGTCAGCTTTTCTCCCCCGAACCGGATGCTAGTTTTCAGGAGCAAAGTGCGGGACAGACGAGAAAGCCCTTTCCCGGAGCCTCCTGCCGCTCCTCCAGACATAACGTAGATGTTGCACGGTTAGTCTGTCATTAGGTTTTTGGCAAACTGAGGCGTTTTTGTTAGTCTGTATAGTGATTGAGGTGTTCTAATGGTGGGACAGTTATAGCCGGACCTGTAGCATCACGACAACACTGAACACAGTACGGCACAAGACCCTTGGTGAGCTCGGCTTCCTCATTTGGCAGCAGAGGGATGGTATGGAGAAAATCCTATTATCCTATCCATCAAAACAGTGTTTTGTTGTTGTTGTTGTTGTTGTTGTTGTTAGTCGAACAAGTCAAAGTGGCTTGTTCTTAAACATTGGCATGGCAAAATGTACTGGATTCATCTGCAGTGTCCTCAGATCTGCACAAGCTGCGACCCTAAACTAAGCTTGCGTTGAGGAGACAGAGGTCATGCCCTTGCTATGGTAAACAATAATTATGAATAAATCCAAATATAACCAAGGGATCCACCGTTTCTCTGCTGTCATGTTTCTGGAGGGCGGCGAAAGCTTTGAAACGGTGCAATATGAAACATTATATACTGACCTAGCGTCCACAGATAAGTAGGAAATCGGCTGTCCATCCCATATTGCACGTCACAGTTAGATTGGACCCGCCAGTGTCTTTGTTAAAAGGCGGTGCGTGTCTGTCCTGCAGCCGAGCAGGGGCTCTGGTGCTGAAAGGACAGCGACGGGCCAGTCACGCACAGCACTGTCACTACAACCACCACCACCACCCCCTGCCTTCGCTGAGGAATATCAAGATATAGAAAAGTCTGCAAGTCTCGGATCAAAACCAGCGTTGGGCTGTGTGCTTGTAGCTTGTTATATCTTGTGACATGTTAACAGAACCCCAATGTTGTGCTCCAAACCTTCGAATAAACCTTGACCGGCCTCCTGCACTTGTGACAAAGTAGCCTAGGTAACTTGGAACATATAAAAAATAAAGTAAAAGGCCATTACAACAAGTATTTTGCGCCATTGTACGTTAATGCACACATGAGCTGGATCGATTGTTATTGCCTTCATTCATTTCTTGCATAATGATGAGGCTAACGTTGCTCCTCTCTGACTGAGCACCGGTGTTAGTTGACTGAATCCCTGATGCACACGTGGGTTTTCTTCTTCTTGACTGACAATTTAGATATCGTACCGAAAGGCAAAGCTAACTGGCCGCTGATTGGCCCAAAGGGAGCTGCACCATGTGCTGCGCCATAGTTTCAGTCAACAGTCCGACTGCCATTCTCAGTGAGTGTGCAAGAAATACAATCTGAGGTTAAACTCGATTTTAAAAACGTCATCAAATGATGGAAAACGCCAGTCTGTCGCAGTAGATATTAAATGTGAATGAACAAATAGCACTGTCTGTTTGGAACTGCATGATGAATTTGCTTGATTTTTGTCCGTAACATGCGCAGAACACAGTGATAAAAAGTTTTCATCCTCTGTTCCAGGGAGAGCCCCGAGTCCACTTTTGAGGTGTACCTGGAGGTAGCCCATCCAGGCACACACAGCTCTGGTAAGTCTCCGGAGGCTGGAGGCACAGGTAATCCTGGACTACATGCATCTTTTCTTTTACACTCATCGTAAGCAATGAATAAATTCTGTCTTGACTGCTGCCTCGGGGTCTTTCTGCAGTATCACGCCCTGTTGCATCCATTAAGTTCTATAGGCTGTAATCATAGACTGTATATAAAGATGGCCGACGCGTCTCCACTTCCTCCCCACTGTACAAACATGAAGCCAGACTGTCCCGGATACGGCCGCTGCCTTCTTGGGCTGGTGACGCCATTTGGAGCCAGAGTCTTTGAGAAAGGCCCGTGGCGTTCATCAGACCGAAACAAGCGATTAACCGCAAGTTTGGGCAGTTAAGAGAGTTTGGTGAATCCGACCTGGAACACACACACACACACACACACACACAAAAAAATCACTTATTGGCGGAGTTGCTCACAAGTAGACAAACGCAAACTGTGACAAAGGGTCTCAAGTAGACACTGGTTCGTTGTGAGGTTGGGAGCAGCTGGTTTAGAGCTGAATGCTATGTGGTGGCTCTTTTTATAAATTTGCTGATGTGTTGTGAGACTGTCATCTGCTGTACGTGACTAATTTCCTAGTTACTGAGAAGAGGTTTGTCGGCCGTGTTTCTAAGAATTTCTTGCCGTTGGAGTCTTGCCTGCCTCTCGTCGTTTCCTGTTCAGTCTTGAAAGTGTCATATCCATCTTCAGAAATCTTCTGTCTGGACTCCTGGCTGCCTTCAAACGTGGACTCTTTTGGAGTCACAGAACAGCTTCACACGTTCTCTTCAGCCCACCGAACGTGTGTTTATATATCAGTATTTGAATGAATGAATAAAGCGTAATGCGCAGGAGTCAGATATGTGGATCATCTAAGGATGGGTGATTTTATTTATTCTTGCCAAAATATGCTCTGATTACAATCCAGTTTTTCGTGTGTGGCCCTTTTCATTTTTCCAAACACTTGTAAAATGGAACTTGTATGTTGCACTAAAGCAAAAGTCCGCCTGCTGGAGAGAACGTGCAACCGCATGTTTGTTTTAAATGGATAAACTCCACTGTTGGGAAAATAGGCATGAGGTGTCTTAGCAACAACATGAAACAGTCAAAACCTTTTTCTTTATGGAACTGGCTTCTACATGGCACAATATGCTTTAAAGGGATGGGGTTTTTAAAAATCTGGATCCCTTGTTGAATTGAATTGTTTACAGTCTGATCAAATGTGATTGGTCAATACTACTCGGACTACAAACGGAAACCAGAACGCTTCTGATACCAAAATCTTTCCCTACCATTCACATGCAGATATCTGTTTTATAGACTTCCCTGGCTTGTTGCTACAGCCAGTAGACCAGTCAGTCAGTTGCTATGGGAACCCATCCCCAATGTTGTAGCTCAGGGATACTCAACTTGCTTTGTTTTTGCAAGATGACACGAGGCCAGGGGGCCAGTTAACAAACAAACATTAATAGGCCTTTCTGCCAGAAAGCCTTTCTAACACGTGGTTAACGTTGTGAAACGGTTGCGGTTTGGTTAGGTAAAAACAGACCAGGACCAAAAGCCTGGTGGTTCCACATGCTTGCGAAACCAAGCAATGCAAATCGACTCCCGGAAAACGCACAGAACATCGTAGACTGGTTCACAGACTAGAACTTCGTTTGTCAGTCTAGAAATGTGGAGTTCAGCGAAAATGAATGTGCCCCATTAGGTCCTGTTCACTTCTCCACAGTCATTTCATGTCCGTCCATCTCTAACAGGGCAGGAGGTGCAAAGGCAGTTCCCCGAAGACTACACAGACCAGGTTTGAAATACATAGTGTGCTGTACTTCCTTTTGCTGTCCTCTTGTCTGGCCCTCCTCACTGCCTCCCTCCTTCACTGGTTTCTTCTCCATACCACTGTTGTGAACTGTGTTTTATTTATGTCAGAGATGGAACACACACACACACAGCATTTTTCTTTTTGTTACGTTTTGCCTTCTTTTCCCTTCTTCACGGATCAGTTCCTCCACATTACATCCTTCCCCTTAGCTCCTTGAGTGTTTTTTTTGTCACAATAAAACAATTCAATGTTATTAGTAGATATCAACAATAACTACTGTATTTGATTATCCTTCATCTGTGTCCCACAGGAAACTCTTCAGACTGTGCCCAAGTTCTGCTTCCCCTTCAGCATGGACAGGTACACACACACACACACACACACTCAGGTTTTAACATATAGTACTTTAAAAGACACAGTGAAATGAAAGCTACAATTTCCAAGTTCTAATCCTCTAATCCTGCACTTTAAGGACACTGATGTCCCCCCCATCAGTTATTACATTGATAAAGTCAGCATGAATTATTCGTTTTTCTGGATGACAGTAAATATGGACACACACTCGCCAAGCTGCAGATCCTCAGTTAACCAACCTCTCTCTCTGTCTGGTGGTTCACGATTTCTGCTTTTCATGACACTTCCCACATAATACCGTGTCTGAATGAGTTTGTTACAGACGACTGTCCTCCTCACACACACACACACACACACACACACACACACACACACACACACACACACACACACACACACACACACACACAGGCCCGCAGGGCTGCGACTAATGACTCCTCCCTTCATCCCTCTCTGCCTCCCAGAATGACGGTCAGCCAGGTCGGCCAGAACTTCACATTCGTCTTGACGGACATTGAGAGCAAACAGAGATTTGGCTTCTGCCGCCTCTCCTCGGGTGCCCACACCTGCTACTGCATTCTCAGGTGAGTGAGTCAGAGGTGGTGTGTGTCTATCTGTGCGTGTGCAGTCAGTATTTGCCCCTAGCTTCAGGAAGTATTAAGTAGGTAGTATCCATAGATGGAGAACTTGATAAAAAGCTACCAAACGCTTCTGTTTTAGCGCCAAATAGAAAACATTTGGCAAAAAAACAACCCTTAAAGTCCAGATGAAAGGAAAAATTCCCTTTTTAACCCTTTTAGATCACATCCTCCGGTCATACTGCGCAGCTATCTAACAATATATGCCAAAACAATTACAAAAAAATCTATTTCTTTTCAAAATCCAATGTTTTCTTCCTGTAAGCTTGAACCAACCAATTTCAACCAATTTCAACCAATAATATCGCAACATCCACCCATCAATCAATCTTCAACTTTCAGTTGCATGCTTTAGTTAGCTAGCTAGCAACAGCACGGTACATCGGTTATGACACGCCCACTTTTCAACGTGCCAATCAAATTCCTCCCAACGTCGCAACCCCGCCTGCCGATCCCGTTTCCCTCGGAAATATGGAAGCTCGATACTCTCGAAATGCCGTTTCAACTCAACCTTAAGATGCTCTGTTACTCCCAGACTCTTGAAATGCACAGAGTAAAGCTCAGCTTTGTAAAACTACAAAACATTTTTTTTTTTCCCTTTTTGTCTCAGCTACCTGCCCTGGTTTGAAGTCTTCTACAAGCTGCTTAATATTCTCGCAGATTACAGCATCAAAGGCCAGGTAAGTCATCTTGTTATGAGGACAGTATATCAGATTGCCTGACTTTAGTCGGGAATTTGTTTGCCAATTTCTTCACTGAAGAATTAGAAATATATTATTATTATTATTGTCATTGTTATATCTATTATATATACGTATTTATATATGTGTGTGTGTGTACACTCTGTATTTATGTATTGCCTCTTGCACTAATAAAACTTAAAACCAAAAACTAAATTAATACAACTAAAATAAAATAAACTGATTTATCTATAACATGATGAATTAGTTTACATGTAAACAGTTGCATAAATGTCACTGTCGCTTATTTAGGCTTCACAACAAGCTGTGCACCTACAGGCGCGGCGGTGTGCTCTGGTCGCTCTGTTGTCTGACGTTAACACGGTAGAGAGTTTCAATGTAAATGGGCCATTGCATGGATTTTTGGACCTTCTGATTGTTTCAGGAAAGCCAGTGGCAAGAGCTCCTGGTGTCACTACACACGCTCCCCATCCCTGAGCCCGGGGTCCCTGTTCATCTCGGTGTGGTGAGTCCGACTTGGCCACACAAACCGCCACTGACAGTCGAATCTCTTCAGAAGTGTAATCTCCTACCACTACGGGATTACTGCACCGACTGTTATTCTGCATCACCACACAAAATAGTAGACTGCATAGTCTCTACCACACTGTGATGTGTTCAACCCGATCCTCTTGTGTTCTGTCTGCTCCAGCATTCCTTCTTCACCGTGCCCGACACAGGGGAGCTCCCCAGCATACCCGAGAACGTGAGTGTCGTAGTTTTTTGACTGCCCCAACTCTTAACAATGTGATTCGCGTCTGTGAGCAGTTTACAGGTCAGGTAAATTCGAAACGATGGGACATAATCAGTGAGGGAGCCGCAAGTAGTGGGTGGAAAAACCAGTTCATTAGTTCAAGAAGCTCGGGAGTGCAGAATCAGCTGTGGGCTCCGGCGGTCTGGCGGATTTTTTTTTAATATGGTGCAAATTCCTGGATGTTGGCGGATACTTTCACGCAGAACCTGGTTAAGAAGAAATGCTGATTTTAAGGTCAGACTGTTAAACCGTGTGGCTGTTTTTAAATGAATTGTGCCAACCAGCCATCACCATGTTCTGTCCTTTTTACTCTAGAGTAACAATCAGATGCTAAATGCTACGTTTCTCTGGGGAACTGGGTATGTTTGGATGTTAGTCAGTCAGTCAGTCAGTCAGTCTACCCCCATCTCCCCCAAGGATTGTGGCTCAATATTGGATGGGAAATTCTACTAAAAAATGGCTTCAAATGGACAATTCTTGACATCCAAACTTGCTCTCGCGTATTATCTAACGTCAGCGCTCGTGCCAAGCCAGCATCAACCTCAGTTAAAAGTTACCTCTTGACCCCGCTCGGTTTTAATGTGAAGAAGCAGCGGCGCTTAACATGGAAGCCATCTCCATATGCTGGGCGTGCAGTCATGTATGTAGATTATATGGAAATCTATATATCTATATGGAAATATGCTGGACGCCCACTCCCACCATGAGAATATATCAAGACATGAAAAGATTACGATAGCTCTAACAATTCTGACTTTTTAAAAAGTCATTGGCATGATTTAGAACAAAATAGCGTTTCCCAACCTGGGGTTTCCCGATCCCCCGTCAGGGGTTCGCCAAAGCTCCACGACCCCTGATGCTCAAAATAGGGGTCCCTTAAGAAAAAGGTTGGGAACCACTGGTCTAGAAAGTCATCATTTTGTCCTAATGAATGGTAATAATGAGGAGGCAAGTCATACTTTTGGCGTACAATGTTGAAATGATGAGGTATGAGAACTGTCATTTTTCATTTGTCTTAACTTGCAGCCTTCACTGGCCCAGATTTAAAATGATGCATTGCTGTTTAGCAGTTGTCAATTTGTCAAACGCTACTGGATACTTGTCACATGATACTGTTTTATTTTGTGACTTGAAGTTTCATACTGAATCATGATGCACTTGGTCTTTACCCTCACAACTAACTCTGTTGTTTTGTTTTGTTTTTTTCTCTCACTGTGTTTGACCCTTGCAGAGAAACCTAACAGAGTACTTTGTAGCAGTAGATGTCAATAACATGCTTCATCTGTACGCTAGTATGCTTTATGAACGTCGAATCCTCATCTGCTGTAGCAAACTAAGCACTGTAAGTAGAGTCCACTTCCTGTTTCTCTTCTCCCCTCCAACCCTCTTTTTTTTTTCTTTTTTTTTTTTTTTAAATGTTCAGTGATGTGAAGGTCTGTTAGAATCTATAGTTTTTAAAGAGTTTTCTTTAAGATGTGAATTTGCGACTTTCAAATTAAATGTTGCTATTTTGAGGCGTCTGAGGTGTTTTTTTTTTTTTTCTCCCTGACCTTAAATCAGTGGTTCTTAAACTGGGGGGGCCATGTGTATGTTGAGCAAAAGTGCTCAGATGCTAGCGAGGCTACTTTGCTAACCCGAATCTTTTATTTATTGCAATCGTTTTGTTAATGCACTTTTGTTGGGGGTGGGGGGGGGGGGGGGGGGGGGGCGTCATGAACTTTTTTCAGTTTCTGAAGGGAAACAAACAGTTTGAGAACCGCTGCCTCAAATGTTGGAAATTGTAGTTGATAACAACCAATTTGGATGTCAGTGATAATAATAATAATAATAATAATAATAATAATAATAATAATACTGCCAGACAGTAAATCTATTGATATCTGAGACAAATTATCCCAAAGAAAATGAGTTCTGTGTTAGACACATATGAGGAGCTGTGAGAGGTAAATGCATTTATCCCCCACATTAGTTCATTACGATCACCTTTTTTTTTTATTTGTCAACTGAACAGTACTGGAAAATGTGCGCACAGAACATAGCATGACATTTTTACTGACATTTTACATTAGTTTTTGGGGTTTTTTGCGTGGGGATGTCAAGATAACACGACGCAATTTCCAAAGTATATCCACAGATCTCGCCGCAGGAACGTTGCATTTCCTGTTTGGTCTCTCTAACTCGCGGGCTGCCGTTTCTGCCTATAGTTAACACGAGGCGAAAGTCACGCAGCCTGCTATACGTTTCTCAAAGTTGTGAAATGCACATTTACGAGGACGTCATGTGACCTCACATCCACCACAGATATCAGATTAAAAAGCCATCATTATGTTTGATATACTTTCAATTATGCAGTATACTTACAAAGACAATAACATATATGTATATATTATAATATTTGGTTTTATTCACGGTTTTTCTTTTTTTTTTCTTCGTCAGCTGTCTAAATACCTGCATATTCAGAGACATCACATGTCATGTAGATATACAATGGATCATATATTTGATTTGTTTGTCCTTGTCCACAGTTAACAGCTTGTGTCCATGGGTCTGCAGCCATGTTATATCCAATGCACTGGCAACATGTTTACATTCCTGTCCTGCCTCAACATCTATTAGACTACTGCTGGTGAGTACGCCGGCGCATCATCCAGACTCCAAACCTCTTCTTTTTTTTGTTGTTGTTAAAACACACATGGGCACCACTGACCAAGACCGTACACGCATAACACCAGTGAGCCCCTTTTCTGTCACAGATAGTAGTTTTTAAGTTTGATAACGTCCGTCGTGGGCGTGCTGTCACTGCCGTGCCTGGAGCAGATGACCATATAAGGACATCCGTGTCCCCTCTGACATCAGCTCGGCACTGAAATAGAAAAAAAACGGGATTACTTTTACATACGTTTACCTCATTATCTGAAACTTTGCCGACGTTTAGTATGAATATCTGACATTGTAACATTATATATATATATATACAGTGCTTAACAAATTCATTAGACCACCTGTCATAAAAATGAGAAAACACAAATATTTTAGAAATCTGTCAAAAACTTGTTTCAAACTAAAAATTGTATTGTTATTTATTAGGCAAATAACAAACTGGAGCAACTAAATAGTCCTTATTCACATATATTAACCAAAAATCTTAATATTTTGTATGACCTCCTTTGGCCCTGATAACAGCTTGCATTCTTTGCAACCACAAAACAAATGTTTCTGCTCAGGAAAGTAAATAACTGTAATTTGGCATCTCAATCAAAAAATAATAATAATGTGCTTTCCTATTTTTTTCTGCTTTTTTGTAAAACAGTAAATTTGAGAGTTCAACAATAATTATATTTTAGCATTAAAGAGATCATTTTGATTAAAGAGCTTGGCTTGCACACACTGGTGGATTAACCATTACAGAGACATCAGCAATACTGTTCATCTAGGGCAGCGGTGGCAAACACCTTACACTGGGTGGTGGTCTAATACATTTGTTAAGCACTGTATATATATATGACAGAAATTAAGGAAAAGCATAATAGGTCCTCTTTAAGCTACCGCCAATAAAACTTTAGGGTTTTAATCAGGGTATACAGGTCTTCACAAGTCCCAAGACCTGCAGCAAACACTGTTCTTACTCATCAGGTCAGAACAGACAAGTCTCGATTTTAGCAAAATCTTTCATTGGTTAATCCATCCATCCATTTTATACTTATCCAGGTTCCAATCACATTGATTTATTTAATCCTATCTCTAGGAATTATAGTTATAGCCTTCCTGACAAGAATATCATGCAATAAATAAATAATTCTAGGCCATATTGTCCCCACACTTTGGCCTGTATGATTGTGAAACAGGTATTAAATTGCATTCTACGTGGTATTGAACTGTGCAGAAACCCTGTTGATGTGAAATGATACAAGACATCTTCACACACCAGTCTATGTTCCGTTTGTCATTGTAGTTTAAACATGCAGAAAGTAATAGATTTGCTAGCTTTAAATTTAGACTTGGGAAGCCATTGCACAGATCTAGGAGATCCGAGGGGCCATTTGAAGACATATGACATTTTGTCAGGCATCGACGTCGTAACTATAACTACTACTGTAACTTTTTTTTTTTTTTTTTTTTGTCTCCTCCAGTGCCCCAATGCCCTACCTCATCGGAGTACATTCCAGCCTGATGGAGGTAGGTTTCTGTAGCCGGCAGTGCAGTGAACTGCGGTACCATCTGTTCCCCTCATTCATACAATCAATTGCTCTCTGCTTTAGGAAGAGATTGGACACAGTTGTTAGTGTGCCAGCCTGCTATAAGAAATACAAGACGAATACAGTCATTTAGACATTTTATCTGACCTCTAGATCTTTACGAGTTTTTCCATGTACCAATAAAAAAAAATGGGAGGACACTTTTGGTTGTCCCAAAACAGTGATACTTTGTTCTGGCCTGCGATGGGGTGTCTGGTGGCCCACCAACCATTTTCTAATTCCCAATGAAAATAAATTGATTCACACTGATGGGAATTTATTTTGTTTGTTTAAACCACTAATGTCCCTCGACTGTTACTTGGGAAGTTGCACATTAGCCTATGAGGACACTTTCAAAAAGTTCATGTACACCTGACCTGTTCCTTTCTGACAGAAAAGGCAGGACTTTTCTCACCCAGGAGACTGCCGTTCGTGTCCCATGTGAAACCAAAAGTCACCGTTGACATAAACCATGATCTTTTCCTTAACCTAACCTAGTAGTTTTGGTGCCTAAACCTAACCAAACCGCAACTGTTTCACAACGTTAACCATGTGTTTGAAAGGCTTTCTGGCAGAAAGGCCTATTAATGTTTGACGCATTTATAAGGTCCTTTAAGTCAAATTTATGATTTTTTTTTTATCTGCTAGGAAAATGTTAAAGATAAGGGGTATTTCTTGGAGGGAGGTTCAAAAGATGCGTGACGCAATGAAGTCATGCTTTCAACCTCATTTTTTTTTTTCTTCCCCTCCTGTGGTAATGGGTCGATGTTACAGGGACAAACAGTTAATATTAAAATACTAATTTCATTATTCTGTTATATCCTTGAATATCAATCAATTTAGTGTTTATAAAAACGTCACTTTATTTTGGAAGGATATATTGCAAACAGAAATGTGACATTTAAAAAAAAAAAAGCGTAGAATAAAACATACAGGTTTTTTGTAATTACCCTGAGAGGCTCCATATAAGAGATAAGGTGATATTAATACACTGCCTTTTTTATATCCTTTCATATTCTGTTATTCATTTAGGTTATTAGGCCTGATGATATTATGTTGTGTGTTTGCGTTTATTAGGATGTAAAGGTTTGATTTTGTATTATGGTCTGCTCTAGTTTGACCTGATCTGGTACGGACAGGTTTTACATTGTATAGCATCCTCTCTAACGCTCGTAGAAAGTCCGAGGGATGGCTCTGGATGATGTGGTGGTCCTGAACGTGGACACAAACACCCTGGAAACCCCCTACGATGACCTGCAAAGCCTGCCCAATGATGTGGTGAGGAACTACTGTACAGTACCGCATGACATGATTTAGGGAAGAAAATAAAAGTCCACCTTTTCAATACGGATGCAAACATTCACAGAGAGAACTGCGCTCTAATCTTTCAGGTTTCATCTTTAAAAAGTCGCTTGAAGAAGGTTTCAACCACCACCGGGGACGGCGTGGCTCGGGCCTTCCTCAAGAGTCAGGCGGCGCTGTTCGGCAGCTACAGGAACGCTCTGCAGATCGAGTCGGTCAGTGCATACTGTAGACCCGAGACCTGAAGGATGCAGGGGACAAAGAGAGAGTGATGGAGTTGACATTGATCCTTTTATTTGTCAGTGAATATAAAAAGGCGAATGTGTTCGAGACAGTTGGTGTGTTTTTTTTTTTTTTCTTGCATTTTTAGGGAGAGCCAATCACATTTAACGAGGAAACCTTTGTGAACCATCGCTCCAGTGCCATGAGACAGTTCCTCCAGAATGCCATCCAGCTGCAGCTCTTCAAACAGGTACACACACACACACACACACACACACACACACACACACCTGTATTTCACCATTTCTCCTGCACCCTTAACACATGTTCAAACCTGCAGTTCATTGATGGCCGTTTGGACCTGCTGAACTCGGGAGAAGGTTTCAGCGACATCTTTGAGGATGAGATCAACATGGGCGAATACGCAGGTGAGTCGGCAGTGGACGCGTTCAGTTTCCTGCGTCGTCTCCTGACTTGGCTTGTCATTGCTGGCTATAGTAAATACGAGTCAACGGTCTTCTGTCCTGGTCGGTTCACACAAAGTTGGGAACACGCGTCACACATTTAGGAGGAGGTCTTATGACTGGACTCCACCACAGATATCAGATTTTGAAAAAAAAAGAAAAAAGAACCATCTTTGTAGCAAGGTTACCCACTGAGATAATTAGCTTACAACTAGCTCGATTAGCTTGCTGTGTGTTGAAGTAAACCAGGTGATTTTTACATGAAGAAATATTGTATTAACGCACGTTTTGAACGGCCTGTCAGACACGATATCGTATTGTTATAAAGACATATTAAAACACACTATTATAACGGTATGATGACCAGCTGATCCCAGAGCTGTGTGGGAGAACTGATCCAATCATTTTCTGTATGCTGCACCACTGTCTCAGGTTATATTACCCACTGCAGTGGTTTTTAAGTCAGATTCCATGACTAGATTTCCTAGACCTTCTCAGCTACTACCCAGCATGCCCACTGCTTGGTGTTTCTTGGTGTTTTTGTCCTTTTTAATTGATGTGACTCCCCCCTTCCACAGGCAGTGACAAGACCTACCACCAGTGGCTGTTCACCGTGAAGGTGAGCAAGTCTGACTGTTATTAGCACATTACCCGAAAGCAGTGGTTCCCAACCTGGGTCCTGACCCCCATCATGGGTCGCCAAAGCTCTGTGGGGGTTATATATAATATAATATAAATATAACAAAAACAACAGCGCGGAACAATTAACTGTACAATGAACCTAAATAGTGTTAATACCTGCGGGGGGGGGGGGGGGGGGGGGCGTTGTAAGTGTATATACAATGGTAAAATAGGGGTCCCTAAAGGTTGGGAACCACTGCTCTTAAGCAAACATTTCTGTAATTCGTTTTTTTTTTTTTGGAAATAGTGATACTGTATGTCTTTCCATCTGTCCGTCCAACACACAAGATGTCTCAACAACTATTGGACAGATTGCCACAAAACTCACTATGGATATGAATGCTCCCCAGAAGAAAATCCCTAATGACTTCCCCCCGAATGTGAATATGCACGCTCGACAGATTTTGTTTTTTTTCCTGACAGAAAGGAGGCGGGGCTATCCTCAACACAGTGAAGACCAAGGCGAACCCGGCCATGAAGACCGTTTACAAGTTTGTAAGCATGCTCCTGGCCTCTGTTGGGAATCAGAAAGTGATCCGTTAGTCAGGAGCGAGGATGGCAATGATCTTTTCTCTGTTTATGTTTGTCTTGACAGGCTAAAGACCATGCAAAAATGCGCATCAGGGAAGTCAAGAGCCGTCTCAAGCAGAAGGTATGTAGCTTCACACTGCTTTTTCTTGTAAACACGGTTTCACTGGTGTTTGAATCTTAAGCTGCAACAGTTCTTGATCTCTCCCTCACAAAAAAAATAACACCTTAAAACACTACCCTGACTTACCTAAACACTACCTTGAACCGAACCCCACCGCCCCAGCCACGGCGAGCGGCCTCCCTCCCCCTCCCCTCCCCCCTGCGGTGCCACCACTCCTTCCGCCCGTGTCAACCTCCACCTCCCTGTGTCCCCCCTCTGCAGGAGCAGGCAGAAAACGGCTTCTCCACAGCGGGGTCGGCGGTCATCGACGACAACGACAACTCGGCGGGGTTCCCCCCGTCCGCTGGTGAAGTCAGGAGGGAGGGCCCACTGCGAACCTTGGACGACCACAGGCCAATCACTGTGCACTTTGGACAGGTGGGGCCGACATGTGTATGAGTGTATGTGTATTTGTGTGTGTGTGTGTGTATATATGTATATGTATGTATGTATATATGAGGTGAGGAGGTAGGTTTGCCGAGTAAGTTATGTTTCATGTCATTTTCTTTCACTTCCACAGGCTCGGCCACCAATGCTGCTGAAGAGACCGAGCAGCAACGTGAGTCTGGAGAGCAGCGTTGACCAGTAAGTCCATTACATACATAATATCCCACTGTCCATGATGCAGCAAAGAAAGGACATTTTACATATTAAAATGGCCTGAATGCATGAACAGTAGAGGAGTACAACATTACAAGCCAATAAAAGCCTTCTGGACATAACAGATCTTGTGAACCAGTTAGTTATTTATGAGTGAGCGTCCATTCTTATTTACTTATCCACGTCCTCTCACTTGCAATGTAAATGCATTGTTAATGTTTAACCCCCACCCAGCGGTGCTTTATCATACCATTCATTTGACCATTATTTTTAGCCCTCTTTTGTTTTGTGGCTTTTATCAAATGGACACACAGCAAACACAGCTCTATTATATCTATACAGCGCTATTACACGCAACGCAGACAAGGAAGACAATACGATAGGTTTACCCGTGTAAGGCCAGCAAATCTTCTCTCCCAGAGACTAAATGAACAGTAGCAATGGTGACGGTAACAACACTTAAGCTCCTGATCGAAGTGATCTACGAAAGGTAGCCGCATTTTATAAACTTAACTTCGACTTCGGTGCAATCGTCGTGCGCATCATTACCGCTCTCATCCGATCAGATTCTCTGCGGTATTGTGGTTTCCTTTCATTTTTGGGTGTGAAGTCAAACATGTCAAATATTCTACGGAAGACACCGTCTGGTGCCATCCCGAGTGCGTTTTCAAGGGAAATCTGTAGTTTAGCTTCATTTTACGTGAGCACGTGTGATTTTTATGTGAGGATTTATATTATCATGTTAGTATGAGAGTTATGTAAGTTTCAAAATGCGGGCTTTGCAAAGTGTTAGAAAAAAGCAGAAGTAGCCCACATTAGAGTGACATTCTTCACTACAGTTGAAAGATAACATAATGAGCAGTATTGACTGTGCTGCAGCTACAGTGTTTGGATTTCTTTCCGTAATTAAACTGATTTTGTCCGTTTGTTTGTGTTTTCAGCTAACTGCACAGCTTCCTTTTTTTTTTTTTAGGCTCATTCAAATGCATAAATCATATAATGCTTGTTATTGTAGCGTGCCAATCCTAACACACTGCATGTTAGTATAAATCCAAACTGATACCGATGATAGATTACTAATCCTCAATCGTCCTTTTCTCAATGTTTCCGCTGCTCTTCCTCTTTTAGTGGACTTCATTAACATGTCTGTAATGAGCTGTGAATTCCCTTGTCCTCTTCCTTCTTCTCGCCGTAGCTCTATCCGTCCCACTCGCCACTACACCGTCTTTCTCTCCGAGGACTCATCGGGAGACGAGCTCCAGTACGACGACGACTCCATCTCCGGCTTTCCCGACAGCTTTCTCTTCTCCGTTCCTTTCGAGTGGTCGCCTCTGTACGCATTCCTCTCTCTGCTTTGGCTTCGGCACTATTCACTGATTTTAACAGGCCTTTCTCAGCTCAACTCGAAATGTGGCTCCCTCTCACGCTCACTGTACAGGAACATCCTGGGGATTAGGTTTTGATAAGAGGGTTAAGAGCAGAATTCTGATTTACACAAGGCACTGGTGGATTAGGGGCTGAGAGTTGACCATGCATGCGTGTTTGTGATAGAGGTCTTCATCGGGCAAAAACCCCAAAACCCGACCCCAATCTCTCAGTTTTGTATCAAGGCAAGTTGAAGTCCTTTTTACACACTTTTTCTAACCCGCAAAGAAAAGAAGTGTCTCATCGGCGTAAAACAAAAACTCTCATTGTCAACTAATCCCATGAAAAGATCAAAACCAGCAATCCCCCCCACCCCTTTGGGAACCATTTAGGTTGAAAATTGGGAACCGTTAAGGTATTTGACTCAAAATAAACTACAGTGCCCATGTTCATCATAAGGAAGAAATGATGGATTTCATGGGACTTGATCATAAAGTGCATCTTTATTAGGGATAGATACATTTACAGGCTGGGTACAGTGTTTTGACCCATGAAGAGTGTGTGAGGGACCTTAAATAACCACCGCCGTCTCCCCGCAGGCCGCAGCCGTACCGCTCCCTGAAGGAGGTTGAGCTGATAGAAGGGGACGACACCGGTTTCGGGGCAGAAAGCCACACCGCCCCCCCCAGCCCAGTTAACGAGAAGTTCTCCAACGTCAACCTGCTGGGCGACATCTTCGGCTGCCAGGACGAGCCCGACAGCCAGCCCATTACCTTGGCGAAAAGCCTCGAGGACCTGAGGACTCCCAAAGACGCCGAGGAGCTACAAGCCAAGTTCACCTACCAGGTTAGAGGTCCAAATGCTCTGCGCTGTGTCACAAAACCACAACATTTGGTTCAGATGGACTAAAAGCCGCTTTTGTTATGGACCAGAGCGAAATACCTCGTCAACAAATACTCTTGCTTAATGATGATATTCACTGTCTAGCATCTTCTTGTAAAAGCGTCAGTACTTTGCAGCTTTTTTTTTTTGCTAACTGCTGTTTGTTCGCTAACTAGCATGCGGGTCTCCCAGCCTTGATCATCCGATGAGAGCTCAACGTAGAGGAGCGGTGCGTTTGAGTGCCGTCCCGTAGCTAAAACTGTCGGCAGAATCATTTGAGCCCTTGATTAATTATTTGTGTTCCCTGTTGACATCACAGCGTGTGAATGCAAAGCTATGTGGCAGCTGGTTCTGTCGTCAGACCTTCACTTCAGCACATGAACGCACCACCAGGAAGGAGTCACAGATCGCTCTGCCATTCTAACACTATTAAAATCAAGTAACTGTAATGAAAACCAGCACGGATGTATGTTCCATTAGTGTCTAATGGTCTGAATTATTTCTTATGTCTGCAGCGGATGGACCTGAGTGTCGGCGAACACTCGCGAACACTTCCAGGCCTCAAGCTCTCCAACCCTTACAACAAGCTGTGGAGTATAGGGCAGGATGAAACCGCCTTGCCCGTTTGCGTGCCTCCCGCCTGCGATAGACTGGCGCCGGTCCAACTTCCTGCGCAGACGGAGGCCCACTCTCCGAGCCACGAGAGCTCCGGCCCGGGCCCCGACCCTTTGGACCCTTCTGTCCCCGGGAACATCACCATTCCACGTCCCCACGGAAGGAAGACGCCCGAGCTTGGTAACGTCCTAGCACCCCCCGTGGCCCAGTCGCGCTCTAAACCAGCAGGGGCTGGCGAAGGAGGGACTACATCAGGTGGACAAGAGTTTAGGCAAGCCCTGAGCATGACCACAGATGGAGACCTGCTGAAGGCCGCCAAGGACAGCATAGATCTGATAAGCCTTCTAGACCCTCTTAACAGCTCAGCGGCAACCAGTTCCACTTCATTGTGTGACGGGGCTGATATTGGTGTGTCGTCATCTTCTTGCAAACCAACACTACCACCAAGGTCTTACCCACAGGGCTTGCCTCCTTTCCCACTACATACTCACATATCACTCAACCCTTTTGCCCAGTCCCTGCAGCACACCTCCCCTCAAATGCATTACTCGCCAACTGTAAGTGGGAATCCCTTCAGTGCGGTCTACGGGCCTCCACCGGGGACTTACTTACACACTCCACCCCACCCACAGTCCTTTTCTACACTACCGGGGCTCTACAGACAGCATTCGCCAGGCAGCTCAACCCTGCCGCCCAGCTACGGACTGCTCCAGTCAGCCTACCCCTCCTCCGTCACCTCCCTGCCTCAGTCCTCAGCCAGCAATCACGCTCTTTCCAGCCTGGCGGACTCCACGTCTGTCCCCAGCACAGCCATGAACCAGCTGGCAAAGCCGCTTCGTGCTGAGGGAGACAGCCAGAAGACTCAGGATCCCTTCGGGGATCTGCTGACTATGGCCAAGCCAGCTACACCCCCAAAAAAGAAGGTGGAGGACCTTCGGAGGAGGTGGGAAACATTTGACTAAAACCTGTGCATAGGTACTGAGGTCCTCTGTCGCTACCCAAACATCCCTCTCTGCTGTATCAGGACCTTCTGTCGCAGTTGATACCACATTACACTCTGCTTACGCAACTCACACATTGTGGAAGAATAAACTGAGACGAAAGACAAATGGGAAAATAAGAGTCTGTCTGTGGGCTAGCAAATTCTGAACACAAATGACAAGCTAGTAATCACTAGCAGAGACCGCAAATATAACATTTATAGGCATTGTTAGCTAGCTAGGCGCTGTAGGCCTATACACTGTATACAAAGATGGCCGACGCGTCTCCACTTCACTCCCACTGTTCAGGAATGAAGCTAAACGCTCCCGGATGCAGCAGCTGCCTTCTTGCGCTTGGTGACGCCTACCTAAAATGACAGAAACCATCTTTGGGGGAAAAATGTATTTATGGGGAGGGGCGGGGCTTATGACCTATGTACTGCAGCCAGCCACCAGGGGGCGATCGAGACGTTTTGGCTCCACTTTCAGGAAGGCGTCAGGTCGTCCATCTTTATACACAGTGTACGCTGCAAACAGATGCGTCAGTTGTTCTTCCTCTATTGCATTTCTGACAGTGTAGTTGCTCCAGGTGTATTTGCTGCCCACCGGTGGTTGATACAGGCGCCATTACCACCAGTAACTCCAAATCAACCAGGACTAAAATCTCGACTATGACGTGGTTTTCTTCTAACATATGGAGTGCAGTCGTTGCAAATCAGAGATGGCATGTGATTTACCGCTACAGAAGGTCCTGATCCACACACACACACACACACACACACACACACACACACACACACACACACACACACACACCTCCCCTCCCCACCACCACCATCAGCTCTGCTGCTGACCAGCGGCGAAAACCCGGAGGAGTGTGTCTGGTGAACAAATTTGAGCATAGGGACTGTGTCCTCAGTCTTCAACACCAAACTCACCTGTACCTGTCTGAGGACCGTTGGAACGGGGGAATATTTCTGTTGTTTCACCCCCCCCACCCCCCCACCCCGCCCCCAGCAGGCTTTGCTTCAAAAATGCCAAACGATTCTCAGCCCGTCACTAACAAATTGCTAACACAATTCTTTGCACCCATCTGTCTTTAACGCCACCACATTAGCGTAGTGCTCAGTATAGCCCCGTGTAGATTTGTGACTAAGTAGTGTACCCTCTTTCAGGAAATATCTGTCACACTCACAACAGCACATGTCTTAATGACGCCGACGTCGACGATTAGCTCGTATCATTGCTAGTAAGCTAGTCTGCTATAGTTGACGGACATCCTAATGGCATCATGATACTGTAGCTACAAACCGTGGTGCATCGTCTCAATCATGCAGTTACTTCACCTGTTGATGTTTTTGGTAGCTTCATAGCACAGTGCTTTTTTTTTTTTTTGCTTTTTTTTATTGCAGTTCACTGGCCTGTCAAAATGTGTTGCCTCCTACTGTTTTTAAAAGAAAACCTGCCTACAACAGACTGCCCCCAAAAATGTTATTAAACATTTTCTGTCTAATGGAATATATGGGGACATTGACACTTTATTTTATATTCTGTTTGTTTTTAAATGTTCTTTTTCGCCAATTCTGCTGCTGCTGATGTATGCACTCTGATCGTGTCCTGCTGTTGGGTTTTGCCTTAGTCGAGTATTACCTTTGTTGATTTGGCTAATGAGTCGACACGTTGTTGATGTCAAGTGTGCGCAGAGAGCAGAAATAATGGTTCTCGCAAATTTTGCCACCAGTTTCGATGTCGGCTGTTTTCCGACTTCTCGAACAACAGGAACTGTGTGTTTTGCGCGTTGTCGGCCCTCGCTGCTTCCCTGGCGATCATGTGTGGTGAATGCCAAAAAGTCCTAAACGATTCAAAGTGCTGTACAAGTCTAGTTGCGTGTGTGTGTGTGTGTGTGTGTGTGTGTGTGTGTACAGATGACACTATTTTTGTTCTAAGACTGATTTAGATGAGTTGTGATTAGTATCCCACTGCACTTGCTTAAAATACAACTATTTCATCATAACATGTCAGCTTTCGCTTCATTAAAATTCCACAACCTTGTTCATTTACCCCCCCCCCCCCCTCCAATTTCAATCGTCTGTCAATTGGTCCAGATGCAGATATCTTGTCCACTGCCTCATATTCACTTGACGTTTCATATGGAAATCCATGGCCCCTGCGGAAAGATCCCCAAGTACTTTCACTTGTAATAAACCCCCTGTTCTTTCCTCTAGCACCCGCCATCAGACATTTCCACTTGCTCAACACGACACTATACATCAAAAAAGATGATGAATTTGTTGTTCTCAGAGGATGGAACGTATGTGGGGTTTTTTTTTTTTTTTTGGTGACTCCGACCTTTTCTTTAGCACCATCATCATACCCAAATGTCCAAAATGTACAAAAGAAATATTAAAATCAATATCAAATAATTCAAATCCACAACACTTGTCCACAATTTGTCTGGGTTTCTTATAGTTAGTTTGGAGACATTGTCAAACTAAGCTAACCCTGATGGCAGTGGTTTTTGAGTCAGGGGAGTGCCTGCTCCAAAATGAAGATATTGGTTTTGGCACGTTAATGTATAAAATGTTTCGTGCTCGGATGACCCTATTGACACCCAGTAGTAGTTTAATTGTGTGGGACAGAAAATAATGTGGGAGGGGTCGCGAGCATTAGCTGCTGGAGCTATCATGGCTAGCATACTCACACACTCTACAAGTTGAAAATGATATTCCTTTTTTGTCAAAGACTTCATTGACTGTACCCTTAGTCCCTGTCACTACAAGTTTTAAGTTTAATTTTAGCATTTGAATTCGGACCGACCGAGACCACTTTAAAGGGAGAGTCTGTCTACTTTCAAGTGAACTCTGGAGCGTTTTTGTGGTGTGAATGCAAAGTGGACTAACCACAGTCTGGGGTCTGGGGCCCCATTTCCATTTTTCTTTCTATCTGGATAAGGACATCTGATCCATTTGCATTTACACCTGGTCTTGTATGCGTTCTTGTTATCTCGGTTGTACCCACATTGTGCTCGGCTCTCAATATATGCAAATATATTGGGGGGGGGGGGGGGCTGAGGGGCTGCATGAAGGGCCAGGAGGAGATTTTTCAACTGTGAATCATGCAGAGCTGCTCTAGTGGAGTCCCAGAATGAAAATATAGAGAAATATAAATTCAGAAATGAGCGAGATGTGGGACCTTTAAAAGTCCATGTGGCGTTTGAGTCTTGTATACTAGCTTACAGTCTTTCGCCTTCTCCGCCTTTGTTGCCGCATCGCTGCATATCTCTACAGTGTGAAAGAGTGAGCTCCACAATCAGGATCTAAACATCACGTAGGTTGATGGAAGAAGGACTTAGGTCCTCCGTCTTGCACCTTTCCCGTGCATTTCATTAGGTTTGGCTTTGTTATTTACAGTGTGCATACACAATCCTAATCTGGCCTGG
Source organism: Enoplosus armatus (assembly GCF_043641665.1). Taxonomy (NCBI): domain Eukaryota; kingdom Metazoa; phylum Chordata; class Actinopteri; order Centrarchiformes; family Enoplosidae; genus Enoplosus; species Enoplosus armatus. The sequence goes on from NC_092197.1 coordinate 19,987,784, forward strand.
ACTGGGATCCATCACATCACTGCACCGTTTTAACCAGCCAGTGACTATCAAGTGAACCCTGACTTCGAGCTAACGCTGCTGCAGGGGATTATTTTCAAACGCAGGGAGTTCTGTTGTTGGCGACCTGCTGGGTGTGAAATTATAAATATAACTCAATAGAATCACAGCAGCTGGTAGAACCCCCCCCCCCCACCTTTTCCCTCCCAAATTAGAATGTAATAGTTTCCATAGTGAATGAATGAGTGTTACATACATCCTGTTGTCGAGGAAACGGGTACTTTTTGTCCCCCCCATGTCTTGTAAATGGTACTCATATTTCAGAAAACATAACTAAAGCAACTGCTTCAGTGTCCTCTCACTGTTCAAACAGGTTTGAATGTGCTCTGTCATCTATGTGTGACGGACTGGGCTCCAACCTCCTGTGCACAGGTGGTGTTAGACAATGGATCAGAGAGTACGACACTTTCACTTTATTGCATGTTTTATAATACATTATGAATAAAACAATCCTGGAGTTTGTATATCATGTACATTTTAGGATAGGTCTTTTTTTTTTTTTTTTTTTTAATTCCTTTCATTGTTTATTTTGGTGCAACATCCTAAAAAAAAAATCTCTTTTACATACTGAGAACATTCATATCTACAGGAGCGGCTTGTTCTCGTCTCCCGGAGAGCTTTCTCGAATGTCCCGGGGGGGGGGGGGGTTTAACGTATGCTTCATTGATTGTAAACACTCCCTTTTGTGCATGTGAGGCGCTAACAGTGAAACTCAACATCCGACAAACACAGAATAAACATAAATATGCAAATATGCATGAGCAACAGCTACGGAAAAGTCAAATTGCGGAGTGAGCTGTACAACATGGAAAACTACTAGACTCCGATGTCATCAACAAAACAAGGTCAATGGCTCTTAAACTGGAAATAAAATGATATATTTTTAAAAAAATATGTTTGTAACGGGTTATTTCCACCCACATGGTAGCCCCCCCCCCCTGCCCCCGTGCCTTATTTGCCACGGAGAAGCTGCCACTGCCGTCCCCTCCGTTTCACGATATCAAATATATTGTCGAAGGGGGGTTTTTTTGGCGTCTGGTCGAGGCAGTCTCTGTACAGTGCAAGTCTTTACGCCACAACGGTCTCCGTGCACTTAAGAGGGACGCGCAGCAGTGAGTGCAACTTCGAAGGGTCAAGGACTGTGGGGAATCAAAATCGCAGCCATGTTCTCCATGCTTACCGAGACAAGTTGAAGGGAAGTTCTGGTGCTTGTCAACCTGGTTTCATTATGACTGTTGGTTCATTTTTACCATTTACCGCCTCCATTGTAGGGATTTGGGTAGTCTCGCACAGCCAGACCTCCACTATCTCCACACTTTGGAGAAAGGTCTTGCTACACCCATCGTTGCATACTAAATAGGTATGTAGGCGGAGGTCTGATCTGAACGGGTTCATCCAGCGAGAACAATCTCGAGAGCCTCCCACCCGCTGCCCAAAACCCTTTTCTCTACGACGCAGGTGAGTAAAATGTTACAGCGCCGAGGACCAATGGAAATAACGGAGACCGTCCAGGTTGACGAATTCCTTTGAACTTCCTTTCAACTTTGTCGCACTGTCCATTAAAATAAGATGCACGTCGACCCGGTGGTGCTGAGAGTCCACGGCACACGGAGTTGGAAGCCGTGTGAGGCCGCGACCACCTGGTTGGTACGGGTCCTACTTCAGTGGCCGACCTTCCCTTGTGATCCCCGACTAACGTCGCTGAGGGGTTTCCTACGTTGTCCGAAAGGTCTCTGCGGACACAATCCGTTTAAATTGAACGTTGGGGGCGAGATGTGTGTCCAGTGCCAGTGTGACAGTCACAGCTGTCCAGTCCCATAGTCCGACGCAGGCCGTAGTATCCTGGTTAGCTGTTTCCGTAGGAATGGTAATGCTTCATGCAATGCTCTGCATCCCACTCTGTGCCTTGTGAAAACTGCGCAAAGCTTGTATGTTTGATGTGAAACCAGCCCACGAGGAACTTTCCGGTCAGTGTCATTAAACCACGGCCGAAGAAGAAGAGGACACAACGAGGTAATGATGATGATGATGATGACAAAGTGGACCGGGGTTTGTCAAAATCGCCAACCGAGACTCACATTACAAGCAAAACTGGACAAAAATATGTTGTGCTGGCTCGCTATTAGAAAGGTCTGGAACATATTTCCAATAACTCCAACACAGCGTTTCTTAAAGCCAGCGTCTAGGTGGCCAAACGGCAGCTTTATGGCCCTGTTGTATTTGCTCGGGATCCCTGACATCTAGTGATAATACTTGATAATGCAACCCGGTTTTACAGCAGCACCACAGGTGTACCCATGATCCTCTGACTGTAGAAGCCATTTCCCCACAGTTTGACAGCAGTGATTCTTAAAATAAAGCCCTTACATTATCCTCTAGTCGCTAGTCGGGGCTCTAAAAACAGGTCAAGGCCCCGCTATAGACAAACTACAGCGTGTGGAGTTAAACAATGGATTGTGCGTCCTTGTTCCCTCGTCCTACCAGTGAGTTTCCTCAGACGTCCAAAGCACCTACATGGTTAACACATGAAGTGACATACAGAGCAGCAGCACTGGGTCAGTACCTGGCCACCGCCAGGAGGGGGCTGTATACTACAACATATGTCCTTCAGCTCAGCCCAGGTATCCAGAGGATCTAAAAGCTCCACGTTGAGTCCTGTGCACCTGCCCGCAGTGCCCAGAACCCCCCACCCCCCCACTCCCCTTAACGCCCTCTGCACGTCAGATGAGTCTCTCCTCCGGTGGGACTTTGAGCATGCTGTCCATCTCCAGCCGAGCTCCGGCCAGCTCCTGAGAGCTGGGGCTGTACGCGCCCTCCGACTGGCGCTTCTTCCTCGCCGTGAGCACCATGAAGGCCAGGCCGATGACCAGTATCAGCACGCAGAAGCAGAGCAGCGGGATGGCCACCACCAGCCAGGGGATTCCCTGCTTGTGGGCTTGTTTCTGCAAAGGCACAAGAGGGCAGAGAGAGATCGTTCACTAACGTGTCATAAAGGAGTTGTTTTGCGTTTGCAGTTTTCTGAACTCAACGGAATTCAATTTATCGGACGTTTGTCACCTATTGGCAAGAAACAAGTGAAAGACCTCTTCTTGGACCTGTGCACATGATAAAACTAAAGAAGGAAAAATGTGATAAACGTACGTTGGTGTCGCAGATTGGGCCGCTGTAGCCGGGCGGGCATTCGCACACGAACATGTTGAACCGATCCAAACAGGAGCCGCCATTTTGGCAGGGGTTGGACTCGCACTCGTCGATCTCCTTCTCACACCTGCAAGGCAAGAAAAATGCATGGAGTCTCATCCGGAGAGGATAGAAGAAACGTACCGCGCCAAACATTTCAGACCACTGGACATTTTATCTGAGACTGCTCAGAAAGTCTTCACGCGAGAGACAAAGTGTGTTTTGTTTTTGTAATTTGGGTGGACTGACCCTCGGCGCAGCGTGGCCCCTTTTTTAGACGTGGAACATGTAACATCGCTGGCATGTCGATGTAACATTTTCACTCAAATCAGCAGCAGGAGATTAGTTTGAGTGAAGCGATGTTATAGGCCTGGATTGCAAGACGCTACAAACACTGTGTGGGAAGCCATTAACTCGTGTTATTAGTCCCACCTGTGCTTTTTACAGCTGTTACATGTCAAAATGTCTTCTGTAAGGGTCTTTTTCACTCATTGCATTCTACAAAGATAGGTATGGAACCTTTGATGAGGGGCCACAAGAAGAGAAGCTAGGGAACCACAGCTTTAAGACATAAACAAGTAAAAAAAAACGTAGCTATGAAGTAATTACATTTGGTGCTAATTATCATTGATAGATAGTGTTGCTTTTATTATTTGTCCATGCTTTGAGATGTCCGTGTCCGCCCCCCAAACGCAATAGGGGTGAATGGGACTTAGTTTGAGGTCCAGAGTAGCCGTGCAGCTGTAAATATAGAATGCCATTTTCCAAATTCCAGTAACGCCCATTGTATTGTGGAGTCCGGCAGATACAGACGCCTCAAAACCAGGACACGTAGAGAAGTAAAACAAGGTACTTCAGCATGAGGATTGCCCCTTCACCGGACACCACTAAATGTAAGACTTCGGCGCTATACTCTAATACACAAGGTTTGGGAATGAACATAAAAAGATTCAAATTTGTTGAAAAAATGAGCTCACCTGCTGCCTGTAAAACCTGGCATGCATGTGCAGTTGGCTCCCCACAGCCCATCGTTGCAGATAGCGTCATTTGCACACTGGACGTCTTCGCCACACTGTATTGGAGGATAGTCCCACCTGATGGGAAAGACATCAAACGTTGCTTCATCAGTGAATGATGAACGAAATCAGAAGTATGCTAAAGCTACCGAAACCAACAAACGGGTTGGATGAGTGAGCACTCACTGGCAGAGGGGACCGCTGTAGTCCTTGGGGCATATGCAGGTGTACGTGTTGGGTCCGTCCTGGCAGGTGCCTCCGTGTTCACAGGCATGGTGCTCACACTCGTCGAGGTCCTCGTCACAAAGTGTGCCGGCGTATCCAGGGTGGCAACGGCACTCAAAGCCGGCTAAGTAGTCCTTACAGCTTCCATAAACACAGGGCCGGGACGCACAGTCGTCAGTGTCTATCTCACACTGGTCTCCCTCCCAACCCAAGTCACAGGTACAGCTGAATTTATTGAAGACGTCCTCACATGTGGCTCCATTTAGACAAGGATCTGAATGACAAACGGGGGCGCTAGTACAACCCAAGTGAATCTTTGGTTTTCCGTCTAAATGGAACTGAGATGGCTGCGGGGCTTTATAGTCATCCACAAAAGGAAGGTAGACTCCCCCGACCCTCACTGCACCCAAGCAGCCGGTGAAGCTCTCTGCGATGGCCAAAGTGGCCCCCTTCTCATTGAGAAAGCGAAGGCTTCCTGTGCGCTCCGGCACGCTTCGGGCGTCCGTGATTCCATCCACCGTGATGACCCAGGGAGAGGTTTTGCGCTCCCTCTCAGCCATCGAGATGTTCACGCGGTGCCAGCTCCCGTCAGCCACTCGACGAACTCCTGTGAAGGTCAGCGTCTCGACACTGTTGCCAATGTGGATCTCCACCCGGACCGAGGAGTCCAGCAGACCCACCATCAGCAGGTCAGAGCCCCAGGAGGCCCTCAGGAGCACAGCGTTCTCTGTACGGGTCCGCAGCTCAATGTATATATTCGAGACAGGTTCAGCCAGGGAGCCTCCAGCACTGTAGTGCACAGGGTTGTTCTCAAAAGTGGCATTGTACACACCTAGAGGTCAAAATGGAGAAATATTTGTGTTATTTTATTGTTTTGATTTCATCTAATAAAAGGAGCAGCCTGCCAAATTGGAATGTTGCAGAACCAGTAGCCATCCAACTTTTTCTCTCCATATGTCAATACCTCAACTGACCCAGAGCTGACCCCGACTACTGATCTGATACCAAATCTGTATACCTCAGTGCTCGGAACTCGTTGGGATTGCTGTGGCACTACAAACTGGTTAATGCCAGAAATGGAGATTCTGACATTTACCTGGAATTTCCCACCAAAATGGACTCCCTTTACCTGGGAAAAATACCTGTGAGAAGTTTGGAATTTTTTTTTTACCGAGCTTCTACAAAGTTTACTGATGCTTCCAAGCAGCTGTTGTAGTTAAATATTCCAATCTAGGGCCCGTGTCAGAGTAGGAAATCACTCCGAACTGGCAAAGTGCTAATTGGAAGTAGGGTGCTAGTATTGCCCAAAGAATATGACTGATTTCTGACTAAGTTATAAAATTATGCAGCGTTCTTACATTCATATCCATCAGGAAGGTCCACACAATGGCCGCCGTTAACACAAGGATCGCTAACGCACCACACGCGAGTTTCACAGGTCTTTCCGGTGTATTCCTCTGGACAGGAACACGTGAAATCGTTGAAAGTGATGGTGCATTCCCCTCCGTTTTGACAAGGCTTCATCTGCAGAGGGAGGCATTGAGATTTTGCATCAATCACAGTGTCGATTCAGTTAGATAACACTCATACCTACGCCATTTGCTGCCGCAGCTCCCTCCACCGCCCCATCTTCCACCGAATGTGCTAAAGTTTTTGGTGCTAATCTGATGGGATTAGCAGTTCCGATTTCAATCAACTACTACTTTTGATGTAACTACCAGTAATGGAGGCTTGGAAGCCATTTTGCCACCAGTTGGTTAAGACTTCAGTAATTATTTGGCCAAGTGAGAGTAATCATAGCTGTCTAAAATCTTTTTTACGAGCATGTAAAGGGACTGTAGTCAAATCTATCAGGGTGAGGACAGGAGCTTAATTCTGTATTTCATTTAAGATCTTTGGTCCCTCCTGGTAACAACTAACTTGAAGAGCCAAATTTGGTCCTCTTAACTACTAGTAGGACTAACTAACTAACACAGTTAGTGTGACAGTGCTATTGTAAGGAATGAGGCAGATCAAGGAACTATTTCCTACCTTGCAAGTATCGTCACTGACGCAGCCCTGCATTGCATTCTCAGCAGCACTTGGTAAATAGACTTCCTCCTCATCCGAGCTGTTCCAGGCATCCACATCTAGATGCACTGAGTCTACACGGAGGTCCTGCAGACAGCCTTTGTAATGCCCCCCCCACGCACCGGAGTCCCAGTCTCCCGGAAGTCCTCCTGCGTAGGCCTGATCCCCGCTGTTAACATTCACTTCCGGGATCTCTCCTATCCCGTAGCGAAGGCCTGCATGCTCAAAGATCACCTGCCTGTGTTGGACTTCCACCTGTAGAAGTTGCTTCTCACCGGTGGTCACGAATATCGGCGCTGTCAGTGGGGCGCTGTTAGGCAGAGAGCTGACAAAAACCCTCCCCATTCCCAGGTAGACTGAGAAGTAGACCTCTCCCCCGTCTTCCTCGCTCGGCCTCCTCAGCTGGAACAGCAGCCCGTCTGGCTTTAATGACCTCAGGAAGAAGGACACATTGAAGTTGCTCCCGTGGCTCTTGCCTACGTCGTAGGCACTGAAACTCACTGTGTCCTCGTGGCTGTATGTCCATGAGGGGAATTCTGCCAGGGGAGAATTGGAAGTTTGGATTAATCACAATTAATCAAAAAAATTGGACTGGAACATTTGGTAATTTGGTAACAGTTCACACAGCAGCACGAGATGTAGATTCAATTATTTTTGCAGTAGTTAACAGTGGCCACAGTAGTCTTTGTTTGTACAGAGTCGATGTGATTGGCCAGTTACGTGCTAGCTAACCCGGATTGGTTGTTTGATTCAGAACAGGTCCAGTTTTCAAAGGGGCGGGTGCTCACAGACACACATTTTCAAATAATATTGCCTACTGTAGCTTTAAGTAATATTTTGAATGTAGGACTTGTACTTGTAACAGAGTATCTTTACACTGGGGTATTGCTACTTTAAGTAAATTACACATACAATGACTGGTTTGACAAGATTTGCCAAAAGCTTCGGTGGTAAAAGTGCTTACCTTCGGAGCAGCTCTCACTATGGAAGGGACGGTAGCAGTCACACTGATAGCTGGTCCACAGGTCCACACAGCGTCCATGTCCATGGCAGGGGTCAGGCTTACACCATTCAGTCTTACTGCATCCCAGTTCGTGGCCTTGGTCCTCTGGAAGCGTTTGGGGTAGGATAGGCTTAGAGTCGATCATCAGGTCTTCCATACATCCAATGAAGCCTGCGCCACTTGTGGAGTACTCTAAAAGCTCCTTTGGCGCTCCACCTACATAAATATGAGTGAAGGCTTCAGAGGGCTGGAAAGGTGGTTCATTAGCACCGCCATCTATGACTCTGCATCCGTCCCTGTCACAGCCAGGGCCTTTCAGAATCAAGACCAGGCCTTCATTATCTACGAACACGTGAGCATCCCGCCAGTCTCCATCACTAACCAAACCAGGAAACGTGACGTCCAGTTCAGACTCCTCAGAAAAGGCTTTGGCATGAAGACCACCGTTCACAATCTCCAGGAGGAGGTGATAGTCCACATCTCCTCTGAAGAAGAGCAACATATTGGGTATGGTCGTCCGGAAGCGTAGCTGTAAACCGAAACCCCCGTGGACATGGTGCTCGACCTCCCTCCGGGTCCTTTCTTCTAGGACGACCTGGACGTGAATGAATCCAGGAGTGGAGAAGGAGAAGGTTGTTCTCGTGGAGCACTGCTCATCATAGAAGCCGTGAGGGCACAAGCATGTGTGACCGTGCACTCCTCCCTCCAGCCACGGGTGGCAGGTGGCTCCGTTCTGGCACTCATGGTCCACGCAACCGTAGAGTTTCACATTGCAGTGATCACCGCCCCAAGGAAGGTCACCTGGCTCCCCCTCAGGACAGTGGCAGGTGTAGGACGCCCTGCCGTCTTCACACCAGCCACCATTCTGACAGGGCTGGCTCTCGCACTCATCAATGTTCACTTCACACAGCTCACCTGGAGGGAGATGGCACTGAGGGTTAAACATCTATTTCTTTCTATTCTTACATCAAAATCCAATCATGCTTACATGAAGCTTGAGCCAACCAATAATATCACAGCATCCACCATCCGTCAATCAATCTTCAACTTTTAGCGGCACAGATCTAGCATTCATTGGTTAGCTAGCTAGCAACAGCGTGGTACGTCGGTTATGACGCTTGGCTGGAGGGTATTCTGTTACACAGACTTATTTCATGGGGTGTGCAATCTGTAAGACCTTGCTTGAATGTTCCCATCAAAACAAATAATTGATGATCTGATCAGTCGATTGAGAAAAAAAAAAAAAAAAAAAGGACCAAACATTCTCTGGTTCCATCTTCTCCACTGGGAGGATTTGCTGCTTTTCTTATTTTATACGACTGCAAACGGAATATGTTTGTTTTGAATGAGAGAACTCTGGGAACTCCATAGGTGAAACTATTAATTAATAATCAACATATTCATCAATAATGAAAATAAAAATGGAAAAATCCGTTGCAGCCCTAGTCCTGCGCTGCTCTCTGCTCCTACTCTGAGTCAAATAGTCAATATACATAGGAGCCTAAATTGTGACAACTGATTCAACATGGGTTCATTTTAGGATCGAACAAACCAAAACCAAACAATGTGACGACGTATCATCCGCTGAAATCACAATCACCACTTTGACACGCACGACGAAGCCTTTTCAGAGCATTGCGCGTTTGCTGTTTCGAGCTTGTCAAACACGCCCTTAATCCCTAAAAGGATGGGTTCACAAGTTTTCGGGTGCCCGTATGAACACACTGAAACAAGTTTGCCTCGCTTGTAATCACTCCGTCCCGTTCATTCTGGCCACTAAAAGATGAATGTGCCTTCAATAGAAGTGAAGGGGGAGGACATTTACAGCCATATATACAACTGGGGACGTTGTGATTACATGGGCAGCATCTTTGAAAGCCCATCCAGCCATGCTCTCATTGTGGTTCGATCCGTCGCTCCTTCGCGAATGTGAAAGTTCCCCCTGGGATTGAACAGTGTTTGACTGCATGAGCTTCCCCACCAGCAGATACAGTTGGATTTAAGGGATTAAAACAAGAGTTAAGTTTAGCTCAGGTCACTTTGACAACAAGCACTGCACTGCCACTGATGCAAAGGCTACATTCAGCGCATACCGGGTTCTCAAATATGCTGTGTAAGATGAGTGTGTCCATTCAGCGCAAGGTGGAAGACTCACCTAGAAAACCAACAGGGCATGTACAGGTGTAGCCGTTGATCTTGTCCTCACAGGTGCCTCCATTGTGGCAGGGTTCAGACTCACACTCGTCAATGTCGACGGAGCAGTTCTCCCCTGTGATGTGAAAGAAATGATTGTCAGAATCCAAAAGAAAAAAAAAAAAAGGTGGTGAGAACTGAGATTTCTGCTGACTGGTTTCTTTTCGCTTCACTGGCCTGCAAACCCTGGCTGACACTGGCAGATGTATCCGGCAGCGTCTGCAAAGCTGAGCTCCCAGTCCAGCTCCCAGTGAGACGGATCCGAGCGCTCAAAACACTCCCCGCCGTTCTCGCAGGGCTGCTCAGCACACTCGTCGACATCAACCTCGCAGTTTGGTCCTTCATAACCTACGGACAACAAAACAAGACACCTTCGATCCAAACCAGAACCTTCGATTCCTCTCGTCCTCGCTAGGCATACTGATGACATCGCAAATGTCGCTTTCTTCCATCTCTACGGAGTCGCCCAAGTTCGTCCATTTCGGACACAGTCTGACCTCATTCATGCATGTATTTAATCATTGTGGAGCATTTCCTACTGAGGTCCAGTGAGAATCTATTCATTTTCACAGTCATATAGCTATAGCGGTTTTGTTTTCTGCCATGCTAGAGTATCGGCCAGGTCAGTTGGTCCATCACTTTGGTCCCGACTGAAATATCTCAATAACCATTTGATGGATTGCCATGAGATCTTGTGCCGACATTTGTGATTCCCAGAGAACGAATCCTACCGACTTTGGTGACCCTCTGACTTTTCCTTAGTGAAACATCTCAATGACTATTGCCTTACCATGACATTTGGTACAAACACTTTGATGATCCTCTGACCATCATCGGGTCAACATTTCAGTTTGTCCAATAATAATAATAATAATAATGATAATAATAGCAATAATTGGTTTCCAACCAGATACCTGCAAAACTAAAGACATTCCCAACAGCCTCAGCTGTACTTTGTGTTTGTTGCTAATTAGCTAATGTAAGCATGCTAAAACAAGTGAACATGGTGAATATTACCTGCTCATTATCAAACACTGTTAACATTATCATCGTAAGTATATTAGCATGCCGTGAAGCCACATAGGGCTATTAGCATGGCTACGTGGATGTGTATTAGTTAGAGGTCAGGTGATTCCTTCTCTGTGGGCTGTCTCAGTGGGAATCTTCTGGGCTAGAGGCACACGGACAGCGGCCCCCTATCGGCTCAGTTCACAACCTTTGCATATCCTCAAGTTGGTGTAGGAATGCTCGCCGCTCAGAATGTAGTTCAGTACCTGGCCAGCAGAGGCAGGCGTATCCTTTGACTCCCTCTACACAGGTGGCACCATGCTGACAGGGATCAGAGGCACACTCGGGGATATCCACTTCACAGTGGTCACCCTCGAATCCTGTATCACTGCAGTCACATTCGTAGCTGCAAGAGACAAGGGGGGGTTTTACACAGCGGGATAGCAAAAGTCCGACAGTGAGCAACAATTGAACAGGAAAATCGCCATGGGGATTTCACAAAGCACTAATGGGACTGCCATTTCTTCTGTTTCTTCTGAGATCCAGAAGAAAACGTGGACGAGCCCTCAGCGTCAGATAGAAGTGACCGCCACCATGGCTGAAAGCTGGGGCTAATGCAGAAGATGTACCAATAATGACTACTGGATGCTGACTCCAGTTTTCACTTTCTAATGTGTGTCTTTGTTTTCCGTTGAGTCATTGAGCAGAATTATTTTTGTGGCATGGTTCGATTGATAGGTATTCGCACCCAAACAGAGACATTTTTCTGGGATGTTTTGGTGGGATAGATGGATTATGAGACACCTAAAGGGTCCCACCAACTATCTAGCAGCCCCATGGTGTCAGTGTGGAGCACTGAGCCTAAATATCCCACAGAAAACCAGAGGGTAAAAACACTAGCTTTTGAAGGTGTACATATGAAGGTTTTTTTCCAGTAGGACTGAGCGCTTTGACTCGTCCAATAAGAAATGTTGAGATGCTGTCATGGCTTTGGCCTCTGTGCCCAGTTGGTCCATTCATTAACCCATCCACGCCTGGGGACCTGGTGTCCACGCCCATTTTGGACTATATCAAGGACTCATGTTGGTAGGGAACAGGCCGCTAGAAGATACAACTTTACTTGAATCGAGGGCTTTTTTCACCGGGCTCGAAACCCTCAACCAGGGAGGGCAGCAAGACATTGCTTCACAGCCTGCTGTCAAGTTAGAAAATCTAAATGGTTTATCCGCTACTCTTTGACTCCCTTTGAATTGTAAAATGTTAAATGATGTTATGGAAAATAAAGATCCTGTTATTTTTGTCAAGCCTGAAGGTAGTTCAATAGCTCTCTCCACTGTTCCGAAGGTGTTTCCAGAATCCTTAAAGATGCTGGCTGGAAATGACATATGTCCTCTTTAAAAAAAAAAAAAAATGTTTCCATGTCATTAATATTTGTGTATATTGATGTTGCTTTTTACTCATTTACTGTTTTTCCTTGCGTCATACAAAAAAAGAGCAAGAACATATGTCACTTCCAGCTACATGGATAGGAAACGTTGCAACTTGGAAAAACAAGTGAAAAGAATATTTTTACGCTGGTGACATCACTTAGAGCCAGTAGTGATGGGGGGGTGGAGCCGTGGTATCGAGGCCCCGCCCTTCGCTGTCAGTCATGACGTCGCACCCCCCTTTTTAGAGCATCAAATTAAAACCAAACTTATCAGAAAAATGAACACTTAAACATCAGCATGATAAGAACTACCTGAAATGACAGAAACCATCTTTGGGTAAAAATGTATCTGATGTATCTGTACTTTTTTAGTTTGGCCCATGTCCCATCCACCAACATGGAGGGGGCGGGGCTTATGACCTATACAGCAGCCAGCCACCAGGGGGCGATCTACGGATGTCATGGTGAAAACGTCTCACGCTCAATTGCCAGTTGTTGTGCGTGAAAGTCTTTTTCGGAAATACCTTCAGAGCCTACAATGTAAAAGTTTTGTTAAACCACCTTCTGGGCTGGATGGATGTTTAGCTGTGTGACTTGGTAATAATGATGATTAATGAGAGGCACAAACTGGGACTATATAACGATACCCAGGTACACACTGTCTTCAACCGTTCACCAATCACAATCTTCACTGTCAGAGCTCCGGCAGACGGTAAGGATTCAGGATTTGGCCTACCTGTTCACCATGTCGTGACAGACGGCTCCGTTCTGGCAGGGCCCACTGGCACACTCATCAACGTCCACCTCACAGTCGATGCCGTCGAACCCGGGCAGACACTCGCAGGAGTACATGCCGATCAGGTCGCGGCAGGTGGCTCCGTTGCGGCAGGGGTTGGACTCGCACTCGTCTATTTCAATTTCGCAGTTGACTCCTGGTGGAGGAGGGGAGCGTTAGGGGGCAACTGTATGATGATGGGACGCAGGTTGTCATACCTGGTAAATGGATCAGTCACGTTTTGTATAAATCAACACACACCAGCCCACTGAACACTGGACTGCCCAAATGTCTCGATCCGTGAGTCAGTATTCTGGCCTCCTGACAATGATAAAACACCTTTCTTTGCATTCTCCAAACAAACGGGGTGACGGTGGAATGCTCTGAATCCAACCCGACCACTCACAGATAACGCGAAGCTCCCCTGACACAGAGCAGGCGCGTGGGTGGAGGGGGTGGAGAAAGAAAGAAGCTGTAAGAAAAGCAAGACGGGAGTGTTTTGTCTCGCCCTGTGCCGAGACTTTATCTGAGCTGCAGATAAGACGCCTGACTAAAAACATCTTGCCGTGCACTTAAAATACTCCCCGTGCCCCGTTTATCAGGAACAAGCCCAAGACTTTGGGAATGGACGAATAATGCTGCTGGGGGGGGAACAAACACACGCTGTCAGCGAGCAGAACGTTCCTCGCGTCGCTGCTGACGTGGTCCTTTGAGGTGATGATGAATGATGACACAGTGTTAAACATCTCTAGTCACTGAAGTAATATGAAGTAATGGTATTTCACCAACTCTTTTTTTTTCTCTTGACTGTTTTAGTACCTGCGTCGCTGTAGATTGTGTTTATACAGACGCATGTTTTCTATATGTCCATATAAGTTTCAGTGTATGAAAAAAAAAAACCTTTTCGATATCTTCAGTTGAAAAAGGTTGATGCAAACCTTTGAGCAGCAGCATTATTGACACAATCTTTGGTTTCGATTAAGTTTGAATGGGAATTGACATAAAGACCTTTAAAACGTGTATGACAGAAAGAAAGCATGGGCATGGGCAGTCACCCGGGGCTGGAATAATCTGCCCAAGGGCAAAAATTATTGTTTAAATACTCATCATCAGGTACGGTGCCCATGGCGGGTTCTTTATATCTGACCCACGTCTGCTGAAACCAACCAGCCACCTCTATGTTTTATTTGGGTTAGGGTTCTATGTCATTTTGATAAGGTGTGTCAGTTCTCCCAACTTTTGAGACTATAGGTACCATGGATGTATAATAAGACCTGTGTATAGTGCGCAGATGCTCAGCCCAACTTCCAATTTGGCTACTTGCATTTCCTCCGTAGACCACCATTCTAAAAGAGACGTCTGTAACTCTGTGACTCTTTCTGTTATGAATTTTCTATGTCTGTGGGCTGAGTGGGAACTCGTGGGGTGGCAGGAGAAATACTACTGTGCATTCCCCCCTGGAAGTAAACCTGGAAGAAACTTTTTAGGTGTATGCGGCGGGCGAGCACCTCTTATTGGATTGAATAGGTGCCATCTTTGGTTTTTTGAGGATGCTGCTACAGATAGTGCACCACCAGAGGAGGCCTGCACCACAGTGTCCCATGCAAGCATCAACAAAGGTTAGGAGCTATTCATTTGGCCCAGAGCCTCCATGAGTTCTGGGCCAGATCTGTAAAACTGATGCTGCAACAGGCCAATACTGGTGCGGATCACACGGTGATCACATTTGGACTGGCACTGGGCCGGCTCCGGAAGGGGATGAGGATTAAACAGTTGACAAATTGTATGTTTGACATGTCCTAATTTGTTTTTATGGACACCTGCCAAACAAGTATTGGACCTTACATCCATGTGGATAAGTGTGTGTGTGTGTGTAACTTTTGGATGTACCTGCAAAGCCCACCAGGCACTCACACTCGTAGTGGTCCTTCTCATTGATGCAGGTAGCGTTGTTCTCGCAGGGTCGCGAGGCACACTCGTTGATGTCGATTTCACAGTTGTAGCCCTGGAAGCCGGGCACACAGAAGCAGTGGAACTCGGCCACTCCGTCTATACAGATAGCTCCGTTCTGACAGGGCTCCGATGAACACTCGTTCACGTCTTCCTCACAGGTCGGCCCCTCGAACCCCGGCGCACAGCGGCAGTCAAAGCCCTCCGGCTGCAACACGCAAGTCCCGTTGTTCCTGCAGGGCTTGTCGATGCAGTCAGTCACATGTGTCCTGCAGTCCCGTCCTCCGTACCCAGCAGGACACCTGCAGAAGTATCCATTCAGCTGGTCCACGCACAGAGAGCGGGGTTCGGAGCACGGGTTGCTCTCACACTCATCCACCTCCACCGTGCAGTTGTCACCCGTTAGTCCATCCGGGCAGATGCAGTGGTATTCTGTGGTGCCAGGGTTGCTGGTGCAGTTTTCGCACGGAGCAAAGGAGCAGGCGTCATAGAGTTCGTCGCAGCTTTTGCCCATGTATCGGACCCCCTCTCTGGCACAGATACAGGCATAATCGTCCATGGTGTCCACGCAGGAAGCTCCATTCTGGCAGGGCGCAGACAAACATTTGTCTGATGTGGCTGTGCAGAGGATTCCTGAAGAACAAACAACGCGTTATGATGAGGATTAGTTCAGAACATAGGGGTCCCAACGCCTCAAAGGGGCCCCAAGAAAAATTCTGAGGGAAACTATTTCTACAATTTTGATTCAGATTTTTTGTTTTTGTGTGTGACTCTGGACACCTTTTTAAATTAAGCTGTCTGGTCAATTTAGTGTAAGCCAAGAATGTGCTCAGCTTCTGGGTTGCCAGGTTGTGGAAAGTCCTCCTCTTCCTCCTCCAGCATGACACTTACTTTGTTTCTCTATTTAGCTCGTTCTTTAATTCATCAGGTGTGGAACAGCATGAAGGAATATTGTTTTGCCAAAGAATCCAAGAAAATATTAATAATTTAGCGTGTTCTTGGTGGAGGTGATTAAAGAGCAATGGCACAAATATTCCTCGTTCACCCGATACATCATGCACTGCATATGAATAAGTAAAGACTGATCTAAGCCTGAGCTAAGTATGTTTACTTTCAGAAAATGTGACCACAGGTTTGCTTTAAAGTCGAGATGAAATGAAAAATTCCCTTTTCAACCCTTTGTAGATCACATCCCCGGTCATATTGTGTATCTAACAACATATGCCAAAAAAATATCATATCAAAATCCAATCATGTTTCTCTTCCTGTAAAACAAAACACGACCTGTGCTTACATAAGCTTGAAGC
The DNA here is from genome assembly GCF_043641665.1 of Enoplosus armatus. NCBI lineage: Eukaryota > Metazoa > Chordata > Actinopteri > Centrarchiformes > Enoplosidae > Enoplosus > Enoplosus armatus. The sequence continues at coordinate 20,003,997 of NC_092197.1, forward strand.
AACCAATAATATCGCGACAATCTCCCGTCAATCAATCTTCACCTTTTAGCGGCACAGAGCGAGCGTTCGTCAGTTGGGCCACGCCCACTTTTCATACCTTCCAATCAAAGTCCTCAAAGTTTCAGTTCAGGTGCAGTTCTTAGCTAACAACAGAACTCCAGAGCGAAGGTTAACCTGCGAAATAGATGCAAAACACCTGCAGGACGGATGCTGGTAGGAGGAACTGGGGGGCCTTTTATGTGTCTGTGGCCAGGGGGGGCCCCGATATCCCATAATCTGTCCATGGCCTCTACGGGCCGCTGGTGTGATTTTTAGTCTTATTTTAGAAGTTTCACTGTTAATGAACGTCGGGGGCCAGCCCAACAGGCTGATCCTTTCACTAGATAAATAATTGTCTCAATTAGCTTGTAGCCAGTGCAACTAATGACTGCACTGTGCATTATCCTCCATGAATAGCCACTCTCTCTTGGCCCACGGGGGCCGCTCTGTATGTCACAAAGTGGACGTGAACACTTTTGGGGGGGGGGGGGGGTTTGCATATGCTGTCTCCCCACACCAGCCAATGCCACGAGGTCTCTGTTGAATCAGTCCACATTCCTGTTGTTAGGCCAATCTCCACTACCCGTCCAAAATCCCCCCATCCACCACTCCCAGCCTCCCAGCCCCCAGACACTTTGATCAGTGCCCTATTTCCAAATTGTCACTGAAGCGGAAGATATTAACAGTGGGGTGGGAGGGGGGGGGGGGGGGGTCCTGTGCTCTACTCAGTGGTTTGAAGTAGGCATGGCTCTATTGGGGAAAAAAAAAAGATGATGTCACATATTTCTATGCACCCATTCAGGATTTTTTCAACATTTCAATCAGAATCGAATAACTGTTGTTTGCCCCAACCCCACCCCAACACGGCGCTGAGGAAGCAGACTGGCTGAGTTTTAGTTTGGTGCTCAGTTTGGTCAGAGAGTAACGAGGCAGAAGTAAAAGTAGAAGTAAACCAACAACGAGTGCATCCCACTTTAAGTTTAACTTTAAGTTTTGTGTGTGCACCAAAGCCTGATACATCTCATCCCTCTGCGCCGCACAGCTGCGTCGTTTTTAAAAACACATCAGTGAGCCACAGTGTTGCACTGGCTGACATGGACTCACTCCCACATACACCATCCTGCTGCCTCACTACAGCGCCAAACGTGGATTAATCCCCTGATGAAAATAGTCCCCAACAAATGCACTATTTGCGTCTTTTGTCGGGGTCTTTCTTGAAATTGAAACTCCATATTTGTGAGTTGTTTTTAAAGAGTCATGTCAGTGTAGGAAACAATGGGCATCGGGGGCTTGAGTGCCACAGACGGGGTGGGGGAGGAGAACATATTGAGAGAGAGAGACGGTCTCTCCTCAGTAGTTTTATTCTGATCCAGAGCTACTAACAGCTGTCTGAAGCCCACAAGACCTTCTTCAGCCAGTCACAAAGGATTACAATGGTTACCCCCCCAGCTATGGACCCACTACATATGGTTATCGACTAAATCCCAAGGTCTAAAAGTATGAAATCAAAGCCAGACTCTTTATTGACTGAGAACTGAATAGAAAACGTGTTTCCAGCAGTCAAGACTGCTCCGTATTGTTCCATAATCTCTCCAGTAGACATCATGTGATGTCATCAAAGTGACTCTTGAGTCTTTCCCTGGGGGTAAAAAGGAACAAGTAGCCACCCCCTCATTAAAATAAACCCACACAACTGGATGAGTTATTGATATAAAGGTTGTATAGTGCATAATTAATACAGACGATCTCCTATTATAAGTATAAGTACGTTATGTCCTTATGACAACATACCAACTTATGTAATAACAAGGTGTGTTGTTTTTGCGTAATAACAATTTTCGTGACATAACAATATAATAACACAATAAATAATAAATAGATAGTATTCAAACTTTGAGAACTTTATAAAGAAAACACATAATAAAACACTAGTCCGAGACTATGGATTATACTATATAAAAAGTGGTTGGACTGTGAATAATTGAATATGGCACCAAAGCACATGTTAAAGGAGTTCAACTAGTAACTACTAAACTGCTAATCCAATGGTGGCAACCGCAAGCAGCAAATATAGAAACGATTACAGTTTAAAATATAACGTGCAGACGTAAAGGCTCGACCATTCGAAAACAGCCACAGAAATTCCACAGGGAGTGATCCTCACCTCATTTGTCCCGTACCGTCACCCACAACCCCATGATTTGTCATTTTATATATGTCTGAGACGCTCTTTGGCAGCAGGTCTCAGGTCAGCCAGGTAAAGACAGCTTAACAACCGTGGCCCAGCGTCGCCCCTTTGAAGCAGAGGGTTGTTGTCACTTCCAATTCTGGTCGAGGTGTGTCCTCCCCTCAGTCTGAACTGTAGACGCTAACTGTGTTGGAACTCTACAGATTACAGGAGAGCGTTGGCCACCTGGAGACCAGGAGAGTCCCAGGTGGCTGTCGAGGGTTTCAAGATTAGGTTCAAGTCTCCTGGATGTAAGGAGGAGACCAGGATAAACATGCTAATTGAGTGAGGAGGTGATCCTTTGCTTGCTTGATAAGAAACTTAACTTAAGTGCTGTTGGGTCAAACACAGGTAGAGAATCGCTGTCCAGTCATGTACCATTTATTCCTGTCTTTGAGTAGCTACGTTCATGTTCAACTGGTCTGCTTGAACTTGCATGTGTGAGGCCTCTGCTTGGTGCCAGTGCTACATCCAACACTTTAGACCACAGTATTCATCTGGATATGTTAAGGATTTGAGTGTGTGTGTGTGTGTGTGTGTGTGTGTGTGTGTATATATCTGGAAGTTCCTACGCTTGATTTCATTGTCCAGTAGAAAGTTCTGATCCCTTTTTGCCTGACAAAAGCGGACAATTCTGCCAAAACCCCGGATTACATTTAATGACCACATTTAAAAAAAGAAATCTCACTATTTACAATATCTGCGCAGGGAAACTATGGTATGATTAAGGCTAGGGAAAGAAATAGGGCTATGCCACTAAAGGTTAGAGTGTGGTAGGTGTTAGGCGACTAAGGTCAGGAAAGGTGGTTACAGGTAATACAAAAGCAAAATGAATTGCAGGTCTGTGATGGGGGGGGGGGGGGGGGGGGGCGAACTTGATACATAAAGGACACACTACTTCCAGCGTCGGCACTGAACATAAATTGTGAGGTGCGTTCTAAAAGCTAAAATGTTCAATGGAATTGCCGCAATCAGACGGCAAAATAACCCTAACCCCTGACTCTCATAGAGCTGAACTTTGACGAACTCTGACATCCACATTCGCACCGTTAACAGGTAGCAAACCATACGGACAGTGCTGACCTTTGAGGGAATGGAAAGAACCGGAGATTCAATTCAATGCAACCTGGGCTTTCCTCTTTGTATCCATTTTGTCAGGACTGAGAAACTAACAACGACTAACTTAGTTCCTTCTGCACCAAGCTTCCAGAACCACCCATTTTAGGTCAACAGAGATTGGCCTGGATACTGTTTGGTGCAAATACCTGGACTTTGTTGGTCCCCAGGTATGCTCACCAAACATACCTCATCATCAGCGCTACCGAATCACCAAACAAGTGATGTCCATCAACACCAACGCACATGCTTGCATCACTATAAACAATCGAGCCACTTGAGGTTGTTGACGACTTTGTGTACCCGGGAAGTCTGATTATTCAGAACAATGGCTCCCAAAAAGATATCCAGCACAAACTTGGGGGAAAGCTCGCAGTGCCTACGCAAGACTCCATAACATCTGGAAGTCCAACACCTACAGCCTCAAAAACCAGAATCCACTTGTATAACACCTTGATCAAGATGGTTCTGCTATATGGAGTGCTGCCGAATAACCAAATGCGACATGAAAAAAGTCAGCACATTCCACAATGACTGTCTGCAAAAGATCTGCTGCACACTCTGGCCCAATAAGACATCAAATAAGGAACCCTACATAAAGACACAGAAATGAAACACATGCTACGAATGCCCCCAGATCCCCCAAAGCGGCTCTAAAATGGACACCACCAGGAAGGTCGACCAATGAACACCTGGCGAAGAATGATGGGGGCTGAGCTGCTGGAGACGGGTCCCTCATTGGGCGAGGCGCAACCGCGATAGGTGAAGGAACATTATCAATGTCTTATGGGGCAAAGAGCATGAGTAAAGTAAGTAAGTGAGCATCATGTTGGACCCCTATTTTAATGACCCCCCCCCCCCCCCCCCCGCCGCACTTCTACTCTTCATCCTACTTTCCCTCCCCCCATTTCACCCCGAGCCGGTTTGATGGCCTCCCTGACCTCCAGAGCCTTTCCATGTTGTAATCCCTCTGGCCTCTTTAGGCCAATCCCCTTGCTCCACTAATCTGCTGGTGGCAGGATACCTGCACAGATTACAGCTTCAAGCTTCAACCTCTAGCATGTGTCCACTCTGTCACCTACTCTGTCACCTACTCTGTCACCACGTTCTCTCTCACACAAACTCTTCTCTTCGGGTCACTTCGACCTCACATTTCACCAGCCCCCCCCATGCACAAACCCCCATGCAACGCGGCACACTTCCCAGGAACCGTGGACGAATACTCTAGGTGGCACTACGGTCGCATTATGACATTTTAGACTTCACCCACGCTATTCCGTGCTGGTTCACAAAACCTTATGCAAAGCTGCTCGTGCTGGAGCGGTCGCAGCTTATGAATTAGTGCATTCTATTGCTCCTATAAAACATAGCGTAGCACCGGTGGTACTTACAACATTCCTACTAAATGAGCTGCCAGTTGATCAACGTATGGCCAAGTGAGAGTGAGATGAGACGATCGGTATCAGTGTTGTAGCGCTTCCAGTGTTTATGCTAAGCTAGGCTAACTCCGCACTTAACACCCAGACATGAGGTTGATATCTCTCGCGTATGTCTCAAAGTGTTCAACTATCCCTTTAGTATTACGCACATTGCCACAGGCATCAATTATCCGTAACATTCTTAAAGCTAATTATAGTGAAACTTTTTACATTTCCAGTCGTTCAGTCCATGTTTTCATCCCTCTGGCTTCGGAGGTCTTCGCTGAACCAATCAACAGCAGAGCTAGCTAGCCTCTCGGCGTATGTGTTGGAGGCTATGTAGTCACCTGCAGGCAAACTATGCCCATGTTTTTTTTTTTTGGAACTAAAGCCCTGTGAAGACATGCCCTGTGATGCCGTCCTAAAGTACATACTCTTTGAAGAGAGTGTACAAGTGACACGTACCTGGCTAAAGTAGCACTTGCTAACCAGCTAAAAAGCGGTCATGGAAAGTGGACTTACAGTTGACCATCCAAGCACAGAGCCATGGCTGGATATTGTCCAGGAAATCGACTCTATTGGACATTTTTTACTGCCCTTTTGAGAATAAAAGAAAATATATTTTTTGGACCTTTTACATGAGTCAAGATGGGGGGTGGGGGGGTCATTTTTTTTATGTTGAATCCAGACACACACACAGCAGAGAGCCACATTATGACCTGTCCATCGTCCGTGGTAATCCACATAACACACACACACACACACACACACACACACACACACACAGAGACAAGGTTGACCCTGACTGTTCAGACACCTGCACCTGTATCAGACGTGACGCAGAGGACACAGATCAGACGGCGACAGACAGGCGGACAGATGTCTCATTCACCTGACACAGCTCCGCTTAAGGCAGTCACACACCCAGAGCGTCCTGGTAGGAGTGTTTAAGACACGTGCCTAACCCTAACCCCCCCCCCGTTTCCTGTCTGCCTCTTTACCATCAACCGTCCCATAAAGGTGAAAATGCCCTAAAGAAGACACTCGTATGCAAACGGAGCATTTCCCACTCTCGATGACATCATCCCACGCTTTTTAAATAATCTGTCTTTTGTCTGTAACCCCCCCGCCCCACCCTCTGAGACGGATTAGTAGCTCATCTATTTTGTTTTTTATTGTCTGAAAAAGACATGCAGAGCTTGCCTCCAGTATCTGTCTAATAGAAAGTTTGATCGTCGCACTTCATTTCGTCAGATCTTGCGTCCAACGTGCGGTGTGCCTCAAGGCTCAATCCCCGGTCCATTCCTGTTGTCCTCTGCGCACGCTACGTCCAACCAAACCGCCTCAAATACATTTTTTTTTTTTTACGTGTTATTGCAAATACCTGCAGTTCATCTGATGGCTCAGTGTCACGTTTCAACCCCTTCTGAATTTCGAACGTCAGGGTCCATCTTGCATTTTTAAAGATGAAACCATCCAACAAAAAAAACAAAAAACAAAGTGTATGCGCTTTCAAACATGCTCAGCCTTTTTATCCCCGCCCTCACCACCTTCTCCTCCACCTCCTTTAAACCACTTCATAACGAATGAAAAGCAACCTCTGACCTTTACACACCAAGTCACTCTGGTTGAACCCAGGAGTGTGTTAGCAGTGTTAGTAAGGGGAGCGCTCTGGTCTGGTTTCCACAGTAATCAGATTCATTAAGCTTGAGTTCCACTTTTTTTCTCGGTCACATGCCTGCAATACCTCTACACTCCCCCCCCCCCAAAACGTGACCCACCCCACTGTTTGAGAACACTGAGACAGAAATATTCATTCTACAAACAACTTGAGCCGCTCTACTTGACCTGCATGAGTTTACAAAGAGAAAATCTACAAACTTCTTTCATTCTGCACAGGCAGATATGAATGAGCTCCTCTCTCTCTCTCTCTCTCTCTCTCTCTCTCTCTCTCTCTCTCTGCTGATCCTCGCCCCTGTGTGCTCTGTTTGAGTATGCATGACTGGGGGGGGGGGGCGCTGCCTCGGATTCTGAACCAGTCATGTGTCAAATCTAATAGAAAGGGCTAGTAAAAACAGAACAAAAAGTAAATAAGGGGCAAATGAAGCCACACCCTCTGCCACCAACAATCACAACAATCATCACAGCAGCTAACTAACGTCTAAAGAATCCAGCAAAGACATTTGTCGAACCAAGTCCAACAGTAAATTGTCCTCCAAATGCTCATGGTTTCTCAGTGTTGGGGGGAAAATCCGCTGGAAGCCGGCCAATCCCCTCATCATTATTGCGAGTGACAAAGGACAAGCCGCCCCCCAACTCGTCTCCGTCTATTTGAGTCTCCCGATATAGTGGGGAGCACAAACCAGCCCAATAAGCACCTCCCAAGAGCCACTTGTGCGCCACTCATGGGCCAGCATCTCTGAGAGCACTGGCGGCATTCCTGAGACTTGCTCCTGTTAACTGTTAGATCAAGGAAAGTGAGAATCCTCGGGTGGGTGGGTGGGGGGGGTGCTCCCTCTGGACTATCCGATGAACCACAACATGCTCGCACTAATACGGTTTTTGTTAGGCAATAAGCATACAGAAAGTATATGTGAGGTAAAATAGCTCTGGAGGGTATCTACGTTTCCATGCAACCTGTTGCTTTCGCAGGAAAAAAAGGATTAAATACACATTAGACACATCGGATCTCTCTGGGGATTAAGACCCTGACGTCCCCATCCAGTAATTTAGCATTTAATTACAATTACGCAGAGACGACCCTCCACAAGGAAACACGCCAAAAGCTGTACTCGCACAAAGGAAAACCCTCAGCAGAGCCCGTCTTTCTACTCACCCCATTTGAACATCATCATCGTCAGCAGCGCTGTCTTCAGATTCAGATGGACTTTCCCCAGCTCCATGGCACAACCGCTGACCTGGGTCTGCACAAGACCACGAGGTAACTTGTATGAGGGGAAAACAAAAACAAAAAAAAAAAGAAAGAAAAAGAAAAGTGAGAAGTCCTAAAGTACTGACATGCTGCTGTAGGGGGGGGAGGGGGGGGGCACGGAGAGGCTCCTCACTGCGTTGCTGCTGTTGCCCCGTGTCTGGAAGCTGGCATGCTATGCGCTGCCCATGCTTGGTGACTAATGAGTGCAGCACTGGGCTCAAACAGACGAGCCCTCCCTGCTCTGGAGTGTAATCAGCCGAGAGAGCGGAGAGAGACGACGGGAAAACATGAGCTGGATTAACACCTGCTGACGCTGATGGTCATTCTCTGGACTCCTTGTTGAAAAGGGACACTGTGGGGGGGGGGGGGGGGGGGTTGAAGACAAGAAACAAATCAAAAGAGGGTATATTAACAGGAAAAACATGACAATATAGTGTTGAACTGTTAACAAAGTAAGAGGTGAGGTTAAAAAAGGGGGTCACGTACGGAAGCCCTGAGAGGCAAGTGAGAAAAAGAAATCCTGGTGATCCAGTGAAGTCGGATCGAAAGAGTTTTTGCTTTGGTGTTTTGGACTTCAAGTTACTGAAGTTTTGGCAGTTGAAAGATAATTGAAAAAGAATAATTTTGTTAATTAGCTTTTCTACTAACTAACAGTTTCTAGAAAGAAAGACGCGTTACGTGACTCGCTTAACACACAATACGCAGTAGGAACCTTGTGTTTCGCGTGTGTTTGTAGAAATTAAAAGTCACCAGGAAGAAAACATTAATGCTTTTAGTCCCATTTAGAACATGGGACTGTGGTGCACTTCAGCCTCTTGTGGCCAAAATGAGTATTACATCAACAAACGCTTAAAAAAAAAATCCTGGCAAAACTTTCTTCCCCCACCTGTTTCACAGATGAAAAACACTTTTTTAAAGGAACTTTAAGGAAGATTATGCTGACGCTGTTAACCCTTCAATGGTCCCACCAAGAAAAAAAGAAGAAGGAAAAAAGGTATTGTTGTTATTATTTTGGCACGAACAACAAAAATCTGATATTTTTTCCAGTTTCTTAGTAGGAGGTACTCTCTAAACAATTTTCACAGATTTGTCTCCATTAAAGTGATATAAAAGATATGGGTTTTTTTTTATTACACAGCAACAAATAAAACATGAAACATTTTTAAGGATAAAAGTAGCAAAACAATAAATGTAATTGTGGTTAAATGCAAATTAAAGAAAACAACTTTAACTGTGTTTATCATGTTCTGGATAATTTCTTTGATAATTTTTTTTATTTATTGAATACTAGTCTGGAATACTGCGAATGTAAGTGATGCACACATTCATTTATTCCAGACCATTTGTCAAAGTATTCAAGGCACAAACCGTGTTTTGTTTTGTTGTTGCCAAATGTCGGACTTTTTTTTTTTTTAAAGGTAATCATCATGTCTGCAAAGGCTCTTTTCAGTCATCAGTTGCATTAAAATTTGAATGATTAAAAATCAATTTAGAACAGCTACGCTCAAACTACTGATTCAGGCTGGTTTCAAGCAACCATACAGAAAGAAACAGAAACCAATGGCTTATGAGTTACAGCCATCTCAGGTGTGAACGTGGGAGTGGTTTCTGTTTCTATATGTACCCCACCTCTCGGGCCCAGGAAGAAAACATGGATGGATGGACATCAATTTTATATTTGAAGAATGGATGAAAAGGGAAACAAGAACACTAGAAAGGCAAAGTATTTTTATTAGTTTTAGGGACCCTGAATCCACTGGATGTCCTCGTGGGAACCGGTCGGCACGGCGTCGTGTTGCTGGACTTGCGCAGTCCGGCGAGTCCAGGCCGGGTTTTAGTCACCGGCTCATTAATGTCTTCAGCAGCTTTAGTGGCTCCTTTGTAGCGTGGAGCTTAGCAGTCAGACATCCATCACTTAGCCTGTTAGAGACTTGTTACCCCCCCCCCCCCCCCACCAAACACCAGCTGTGCCTGACACCCCACAGCCTACTGAGCAGATTTGCACCCAGGAGCGGTCACCTACAGTAACTGGCACATGATTAGGAGATAATAATGTCAACCTGAAAAGAAGCACTGGGTTGGTGTGATGAAAATACACTCGAATTCGTCGCCGGGTGACAGTCTGTCTTCGCTGAGCGACCCCACTGCTTTTATTGGTGCAGTTCTGGAGTTAGCCCAAACAAACCCGTCTCCAAGGCGAGACGATAGCCCCCGCCTAGAGGCTGCAGTGTTCATTTCAACCCACTATATGAAAAGAAAAAACCCCAAAACACCCTGATGATTTCTTTATTCTAAATTCTAAAGTGCTGTAGGGGCACGCGAAAAAAAATATTCAAACATTCCCGAAAACACAATCATGTATGCCCTCTAGTGTTCAGCGAAATAACTACACTGCTAAATATGTAGTCACAGGTAGGTTAGTCAAAACATACGAATAGCGGTCGCAGCGGTCGCTCATTCCGATCGCTGCGTGAAAATGGATAAATGGTTAAAAAGAGTTAATCCCCCCCCCCCCTGTCCAGAGAAACACCAACCGCTACCAGCAGCAGTGGGCCTACTGTCAAGGATGCACCTGCCGGCGACCCGGGCAGCTTTTCGGGAGAAGTCGGACCGGGATGCTAGCAGCAGGCAGCAGTCACGTTGCAGGCCGTCGCTAGCCGAGCTACAGAGCATGGCCGACTGTCTCAAACTCGGCCGAACGATGCAACGGATTTCATAAATGGGCCAAAACCAGCACAGGTCCTGATGACTTACCGCACATACCAGACCACACCAACTGACAACAACAAGTTTAGGCCCTGGTGTTAGCAGGTGTGTGTGATTTGTGTGTGTGTGTGTGTGTGTGTGAGAGGATGGAACAGGCAGGCAGGCCTCAACCCCACATGACCCACTCCATCCCGCAGGCCGTCCACTGGTACGTGACACAACGACGAGCCAGCACGCAGCCCAATGCTCGGCCGCAGAAGAACTTCCAGTGACAAAATGCGCCGGAACTCAAGGCCACAGCTGGGTTACTCATTTTCACAGGACGTCCTTTTCGTGGACGTAAAAGTAACACGAATGCAAGCTGTGCTGAAACACACAGCATGACACACGCTAACGCCCGCAGAGGGAGTGGACTACTGTAGGGAGATCTGTTGTTCTGTCCTTGAGAGGTTCCTTCCTAATCAGCAGCAGATTAGGGACGGAGTGAACCACACGAGGGGTGTGCGACGGAGAAGACCGGATGAAACTGTTTTGAATTAGCAATCTATTCGTCACCCGTCGTGTCATCTGAAAGACAAACACGCATCTCGCATCTCCGAGGTCATGAGCTGAACGGAGGTCCGTCTGCTTTTCGGTGTCAGCGTCCCGAGATCAGGACGTGGACTCTTTGTCCGTGCACATGTGCGGAACAGCACAGACGTGACTTGCGACGACCGCCCACGCGAGTATGTACTCATGAGATTTCCTGCCTCAGTGGACGAAAACCGAGAACGGCACCTTTACATCTAATCGCGGTCCGACCGTGAATCACGTGAAGATGCTGATGCGACTGCCACCCCCTTAAACTCCTGAACCACCACATGAACTGTGAGTTACAGATAGGACGACAGCCACTGTGCACCACCTAGCATTGTATTCAATGAGGGGGGGGGGGTAGACCTCCTGTCCTGGCGGCGCAGCTTCCCCGTACCAATATGGCGGCCACGTTGACACACGGATCGCTGCTTCAATGCGGTATTCGATCTTTTTTTAGTTTTTAAAGGAACTTTATTTATAACCCTTAGAAGAATAGTACAGTGAAGAATGTCCGGGGAATGATACCAAACTAGTCGCTGTTGAACACAGGCGAAAAAAAAGGTAAACAAACAGGATTGAAATATTGTAACCATAAAGGAACATACAAGTAGAGGAAGTTGAGCCTTTCAAAATAATAATCCATAAAAAATAAGGAGCTAAATTAAATCATGTTCAGACAAAAGTATTTAGAGTTTTTCGCTTTTGACCTCTTTTTATACATTTGTTGAACAGAATTTTTTTTTTTTTGTGTATTCCACAATGGGGGGGGGGGGGGGATTTGGCAAAGCCACAGTTATGTATGTAGTATTTTGTTATAACTCCTAAATAGATTTGAGGAAATCTATACTTATGGATTCGGAGCTCAGCCTACCATGCAAGGATTTCCACCAGTTGTGGACGGTGTCACGAGCATGAAACAGGAGCTCTGCTGTTTCTACATTTGTATAGGCCCAGAACATGTGAAGATTATCTACAGAAGTAGAAAAAAGTACAGTTTTAAAATGTATTTCTTTATTTTGAGGAGAAATTGGAATTCTTACAGTCAATATTTCAGCTCGTCCATAGTTTTTGAGATTAAGTGCCTATATTTATATACTTGCAATTTAGGTGTTATCTAGATTGTTTTTTTTAATTAACTGAATAAGTACTGTTGAAATGTTTTTGTGCCACCTTAACATTGTTTTCACAGAGCAATCCAAGTTTACATATAAACACATTTTATATATTTATAAATTTCCATTTCGCAGACGCACAGTTAACCATATTCATTCCTCCAACCGGTCTGCCATAAATATAGATTTATTTTTTACTTAATATGACTGTAAGTGGGACACTGAGGGCTGACATGATGTTTATAAATCATTACCTACGTGCGTCTGTCGATGGCGTTCCACATTGCGCGCGACACCGGAAGCTAGTGTTCTATATATGTCGCAGCCAACTAATCCCGCAGCTTTGTACTACAGGTTTATTTGGTCATATCAAGAGAAACACACCAAGGCAACTGCGAAGCGAAAAATATAACGAATGTGTCTGTGTGGCGGACACACGTGTAAAGAAACGCGGCAATGTCACTTTACTTACTTTCCTGAACGTGTCCACTTCGTGACATGAGAGTTAACGTCGGCAAATACTCCTACGGCGCGTTCCTGTAAGACAGAGCTGAGGGTGTTGCAACACAGCGTAGGCATGGATAGCGTTTCCATTATTTTTTGGTTTTCATGCTGTCAGAAGCTGCCATCCTTCTACCCCACCACCTAAAAAAAAAAACCTGCCTGGGGAACGAGTAGCAGACTACTCCCTTAGAAACATTATGTGATTCACAATTAACAAGAGTCAAGTCCTCTCATCATGGTGGTTAGCTAACGTTAGCTGCGAAGCTAGGTCACTTGGACAATCCTTTCAAGTTGCTCGCTGACAGGCTAGCTCACGACCAAGGCTAACTTCGCTATGTGAACTGACGTTAGACTGTAAGCCAGGGAAAGTGGCGATAAAGAAACTCCCTGCAACTCTCCGGTTGGTGGACGTTTTCCCTTTACATTCTCAAATTGCCGTGTTTTTGTTTTGCCAGCGGACGCCGTCCATTGATTGTGCGGACGTGTGCCAGCCGTGGCTAGCGTCTACTTGCTATTAAAATGTAGTAGTGTCACTCAGCTAGCGTTTGCTACAAAAGTTGCTAACTAGCCAGGTGGCTAACTTGGGCTGAACGCACGAGCGGGTACGGTTGCTCCTAAAAGTAAATACAGCCCAAAAATGAGGAATTCCAATAAATGAAACGTATCAGACACACCGGTTACCCAACAGGCCATGTATTTTTTGTTTTGTTTTGTTTTTTGTTTTTTAGCTAAGGCATAGCTGAACTGTCTGAAGCCTGACCCTGACGTTTTTTTTTTTGTTATGTTTTCATTTTTAACATTATGGTCTTATTGACAAAGTCTGAATTGCACAATTCCAAACGCATGGCCGCAGTTTTCTTTGACATGTCAGGTGGGTAATATCGCCTGTGTAAGTGACTCTCAGGGATGGTGAATTGTATTGTAACAACAGCAGTGTCTTAACTTACAGCTGTTTATGTTATTGATTTTATTACCCCCCCCCCTCCAAAGTCTTTCAAAATAATCTTTCTGGCTGCATTTCCGGCTCATGGAATTATTGCTAATGAGTCAGTGTGACACATGTGACAGGTCATCACAACGTTATAGCATTTAAATATCAACTGTGGGGGGGGGGGGGGGGGGGGGGGGCAAAAGTATTCAATTGAAAAGATATGACAAACAGCAAACCCTGACATTTTCAAAATCAGCTACCTGGTGAATGAATTTCAAAATGGTGTTTTATTGTTGTGATGTTAACACGTACTGATAGCACCGATGGAGGATATTTGGTCAGCGGAAGTAGTTCGTACTTTTTATGTGACGTGTTGCATTTGTATTGACCTTTGTCAGATGTGCGCAGTAGCATTTACCAGCTGTGAGTCAAGACCCTGCCTTGCTCCCGTAGGTGTTGCAGGTCGCTCTGATGTGCCCATGGAGAAGGTGGCCTTTGAGGGGTGGCTGGAGTCGGTCTCTGCCACTTTCCTTACTCTGAACGACCAGCAGCGCAACCAGTCTCTGGACCACCTCATATCGTTGAGTGGCGCCGTCCAGCTCCGTCACCTGTCCAATGGACTGGAGACGCTGCTCAAGCGCGACTTCCTGCGCCTCCTCCCCCTGGAGCTGGCTTTTTACCTGCTGCGCTGGCTGGATCCTCAGACCCTGCTCACCTGCTGCCTGGTCTGCAAGCAGTGGAATAAGGTAGACGTGGTGCAGTGTCGCCATGGGGCGCTCCTCATTTGTCGTAGATGTCTCCCTTGTTTCCCCTGACTTTGGGGGTGGGGGTGGGGGTGGGGGGGTGCGAGTCCTGCAGTGCTGTGCTGTTCCCTTGCACAGACCACAAAAAAAACCCTATACTCAGTCTGTATACAGATCAGTTTGGAAGCAGACTTACATATGAGCCACCTATACCAACAGCAGTGTTTTTTATATCTTGATTATTGGCGTCTGTACTCACAGTAATGACATGTTGCTCGTAACTTCCTCATTTAATAATCCCGGTAATGGTTGGCATGTCCCATAATGTGCAGGAATCATTTAGTAGCCTAGGAAAATGGGGGAAAAAATGCATCGCATATGACTGAAAGGAAATATTTATTGTCTGATCGGATAATTCCTGATGTGCAGCGTTACATTGCTTCATGGAGTTGAAGGACGACATTTGAGGACTTATTTTGTTTAATGAATCAAATGAAAATGAAGGTTTCGGTTGAAATAGTTCAGATTTTTGTATATATCGGCACTAGTATCAAATATATGTATATGTATGTGCGTGTGTGCGTGTTCCAAAGCCAGAAATAACACTATAGTAGTGTATTATCAGCTCACCTTTTCTAGCATTTAAAGTACTTGTCATTCACCCAAGTGGTTCCAACCAGCGTCCTTCGCCCGCCCCCCCTCCCCTCCTTGTAGGTGATCACCTCGTGTACGGAGGTGTGGCAGGGCGTGTGTCGGGAGTTGGGCTGGAGGATTGACGAGTCCATCCAGGATGCGTCGCACTGGAAGGGGGTCTACCTGAAGGCGAAACTGCGCATGATGCAGTTGAAGGACCAGGAGGCCTTCGAGACGTCGTCCCTCATCGGCCACAGCGCTCGAGTGTACGCCCTCTACTACAAGGACGGCCTCCTCTGCACAGGTACGCGCCCCCCCCCCCCCCGGTGTTACTCTCGAGTTCTGCACGGATGCTGAAAATCCTCTCGTCATAGCTTTTTTTTTTTATTTCATTTTTTCATTTTTTTTTTTACAGCTGTAGCCAATAACACAAGCAGTGGCTGCATTCCATTTAAGTGTGTCAGTTCCAGGGGCCTGATGTTGTGCATATCACTTGAAAGGCTTCCTGGGATGCTTTGATTAATGTTATTATTTCCTGCCACGAAAGCTAAAACGTCTGCCGTGAAAAGGGGCTACTGTTTTATTGATCCTTATTTTCAAGGTCTTGTGCTGCTGGTTCTTGCGACAACAGCCCCCCCCCCCGCCCACTCCCTTTCAGTCTATAAAATGTCAAAAAAAAAATTGTGAAAAATGCTCGTCACTAACTTCCCAGAGCCCAAAGTGACGCCGTCAGATTTACTGTCATAAACGCCAAAGAAAAAGCAGCAGATCCTCACATTTAAGAAGCTGGAGCCGGCAAACGTTTGACACTTTTGCTCGAAAAACTTTCTGCGACGGTTTATCGACTATGAAAATATTTGGCAACTTATGTTCTTTCGATCGAATAATCTATTAACGGAGTAATCGCTGCAGCTCTACACTCAAAAGTATGCATAAAGACTCTTTTGTCACTTTTCCAGTGCGAACACACTGCAGAGGGTAGGTTCGACCCACGCCGGTCTGGATGGGGTGTTTTGCAGAGTTGCTGTATTAAAATGGACGCCCCCCCCCTCCCCCCCTTTTTTTTTTTTTCGGGCCAGGGTCTGATGACCTGTCTGCCAAACTATGGGACGTGCGCACCGGGCAGTGCATCTACGGGATTCAGACGCACACCTGCGCCACCGTCAAGTTTGATGAGCAGAAGCTGGTGACCGGGTCCTTCGACAACACCGTGGCATGCTGGGAGTGGAGCACGGGGGCCAAAATCCAGCAGTTCCGCGGCCACACGGGAGCAGGTTGGTCAGTTGTCCTGGGTTATTTAGAGTAAAAGCTAAACTCTTAGTCACGTGCCACATCTCACTCCAGGGTCGGCACAGCGTCCAACCATAACTGTATAGAAAAAGACATCGTTGACAAATCAAAATCAAAAGCCAATTAAATGGAACCTGCTTGGATCATAAACTCCAGTTTGTCTGCTTTCATGGGCATAAATAAAAAAAACATTTTTCATTTTTTTGCAACTGAGTTTTAAAGACATTATTTGAAATGTTTTTTTTTTTTTCTCCCGTGTGCTCTCAAGTCTTCAGTGTGGACTACAACGATGAGCTGGACCTGCTGGTCAGCGGCTCCGCCGACTTCTCGGTGAAGGTCTGGGCGCTGTCTGCCGGCGCCTGTCTCAACACCCTGACCGGGCACACCGAGTGGGTCACCAAGGTCAGCCCGCCTCGCCTTGCCTTGCCTTGCCTGGTCCAGGTTTCAGTCCAGGAGAACAGTTATGTGCTATATGATAATGAAATAAATATGCATGTTGTTGTTGCTGTCTCCCGTCAGGTGATACTACAGAAAAGTGAAGTAGAATCCATGGTGCACAGTCCTGGTGATCATATCCTCCTAAGTGCTGATAAGTATGAAATTAAGGTAATGCTCCTGTCTCCAGAGGTTTCTTGTGTTTTCACTTTTTGGAGAGTGGAGAAATGAACGTAAAGCTGTTGCCCTCTGCAGGTCTGGCCTTTGGGCCGCGAAATCAACTGCAAGTGTCTGAAGACGCTGTCGGTGTCGGAGGACCGCAGCATCAGCCTTCAGCCCCGCCTGCAGTTCGACGGGCGCTACATCGTCTGCAGCTCTGACCTCGGAGTTTACCAGTGGGACTTTGCCAGCTTTGAGATTCTCAGGTAACCTGTGGCTTATTCTATGTGTGTAATGGTTATTCATGTAGCACCTTCCTACAGCAGACATGTCACAATCCCCATGTCATGCTCATTTCCAGCTCTATGTTTTTATTCTGGGACTCCACTAGAGCAGCTCTGCATGATTCACAGTTCACAAACAAAAACAGTCCTTATTTATCTTCTACTGGCCCCTTTCAAGCTGTTTTAGACAAACTGAACAACTTCCTGGGGGCGTGGCTGAGTGCAGTGACACCACATCAGCTCGTTTAAAGGCACAGTTTCTGAACACGGGGCTGTGTTTCATTCCTCTGGACTGAGCGTTTTGATACTCTCACAGTATTTATACAGCACCCAGAGCTGCTTTATAATCAAACAAGACCACCAAGACACTTTCTACAATATGGAACCTTTAAATGCATAAAAACAATCTGATAAAAACATCACAGTTTGCTTGGAACGATGGATTTGGACAAGAGGACGTCTGTTCTGTTAGAAGACAACGTGATCATGCTGATCAAGCCTGTGTTTTCTGTCCCCAGGGTGATAAAAATGCAGGACCCAGCGAACCTGTCCCTGCTCAGCTTCGGCGAGGTGTTTGCGCTCCTTTTCGACAACCACTTCCTGTACGTGATGGACCTGCGGACAGAGGCTATCTCGGGCCGCTGGCCTCTGCCGGCCTACAGAAAGTCCAAGCGAGGATCTAGCTTCCTGGCCGGCGTGACCTCCTGGCTCAACGGCCTGGACGGGGACAATGACTCTGGACTGGTGTTTGCCACCAGCATGCCGGACCATAGCATTCACTTAGTACTGTGGAAGGAGAACGGATAGAAACCGAACCAGGACCCCAACCCCCTCAGACTGCTAAGATACGAGCCGCCGTCATGTGTGCTCCGGAATACGTGAACCTTTAACAGCCAAGATAAGATCACGCATGGACCAAAGCATTTCTGTATTTATCCGTTTCTTCCTCAGCATATACAGTCCTCCTCTCGACACAAACGCCAACATTCACCGGTGGGGAATAACAAAAACAAAAACAGCGGAAAGCGAGAAAAATGACGAAACTGTTGCTGACGTGCTACACGGAGTGCTCGACCAGCACTCGCAGAAACCTCTCGTCGTCCTTCTGAGCGTGGACAAAGACGGACTTCTAAAAGCCAAGATGTTTCTGTGACTTAAAGGTTCCAAAATAAACACGGGCGTAGAAACGATCCTGTAATAGACTTTTAACGTGGAAGTGTGAATGTTTTTGGCAGATTTTCTCCTTGACCAGTTTCGCATTGCGCGGTGAGAATATCTGTAGCCGACCTTTTAATCCACAGTCTTGTAAAACTTGGGTGCCAACTTGGGGCCACTGACCCTTTTTTTTTTTTTTTTTTCTTTCGTCCTCGCCAGGATAAGTCAATGTCAAACGCGCTGTAGCCAGAAAAAAAAAAACACGCCCCAATGCCAAGCCGGTCACTCTAGAGCCGATTTGCCAAAAACGTCTTTTGAAGGAAAGCAGGGGTTTTTGCCTTAAACACAGTTGCTGTAAATAACGGCGAGCGACTTTTTATTTTATGTAATTTTTTTTTAACAGACCCGTCCCCCGAAGAAGCCACGGCGCCGAACCGTGTGTGATTTGGTACATTTGTTTGTGTACGACGTAAAACATTGTGCGGTTTCGTGTGATTAAAAACACAGAGTGTGCTTTTTTTCTTCTTCTTCTTCTTCTTCTTCTAAGGGACGCCTGGTCTAAATGTCGGCTTGAGAAACGTGACGTGCCTTTTCAGTTCATTCGGGGTTTCTTTTTTTCCCTCCATGTTGTAAACCCTACTCTTTTACGTTGGGTTCTTTTCACATTTACCGCGCTCTAACAGTCTACGATGTCGGTAATTTTATAGTCACGTACGCTTGACACGACTCGCCCACTGGGCTGCTTTCACGAATCACTGACCGCGCGACACATCAGGTGTATTTTTATTTCATTCTTTTTTTTTTTTCTTTCTAAAAAAGGGCCTCGACGCGTCGCACAGCCGAGGCGCGGGGGTGGAAGTCTAACCATCATGTCTCAGCTTTTGCTTCCACAAAACCGGAACTTTAACCCACGAGCGAGTGCTTCTCCCGCCAATTTCCAGTGACGTCTTCCTCTTTGCGTCAGGCAGGCCACAGGTCTGTACTCCAGTGACCCGTTTCTCACGTGGACAGTTTTAGGCGGCAGATGTACAGACCGGGTCTTAGGTTTAGGAGTCTAATCGAATGAAAATGCCACAAATACACTACGTTCTGTACGTTCTGTCTGACCACTGCGCCGCATTGTATCCTCCCAGCAATGTACGTTGAAAATACATGAATATGATTTGTATATAAAGTGATACTTAGAAATGGGGGTGGGGGGGGGTGGTGATGTTCATTGCCGTCGCACTCAAAACACTGCGCAGTGTTATTTCACAACAACACCCTCTGTTGCACTGTCACCCGCACCGACCTACAATCAGCTTCAATATTGCAGTCTTTCAAATAAATAAAATAAGTAGCAAATGCACCGTGTCCGTGTGTTTGGTCATGTGACGTCAACGTCGCCATGGCAGCAGCAGCAGCAGCTATAGGGATGGCAACGTGCGGTCCTAATACCTGCAGAACTATCGGACATCTCCATCAGCTTTCAGCCGCACCTCGCGTTCCATCTACGAAGTACAGCGAGCGTGGCAGCCTCCATATTGCTTCATCACGGCACATCACACATCAACCGTTGCACCTGTGTGCTTACATGCTGCGCATCCTCGAATGATTGTAGCAACGTAGCATTCTAGCATATAGCACAGTGTGTGTAGCAGGAATGTGGGGGGGGGGGGTTAACTGGCTCTGCTGTCAGTACACAGAGCCTCTGGTTTGATGCTTTAATGTGCCATGCACCCCTCTCCATATCTCGACGTGGTCCCTCAGACTGGATTTTGGACTCGGCAGTCTTTCTTAATCACGTTTTAGGTTGTTTTCTTTTCACTTGACAGATGAACAGCGCCATTGCGATAGATATTTCCCACCTGGCAGAATGCGCCACCCTTATTGGCCAGAGTTTGACAGATGCCGTGCACAACCTCGATGTTCACGAGGACAGAAGTGCAGTTGCACCCCGGGACATCGCGACATAAAAGTCAACAGCCTTCCGTACATAAAGTTTATTCCCAATTTCAGTGTCTGAAGCTGAAAAATACAGCGACGTATAGCAGTGCCATGGTAAGAAATAACTTGGCAAAGTAATCACAGACTGATAATCACGACCCAGTGGTTATCTTTTTCACAGTTACAATACTAGAAATTTTGTACACCAAAAAAATTACATGCAAATAAATGTCCCATAGAACACAATTGTCTTTCCTCAGAGGAATTGGATAAAAACTGAGATATGTTTAGATCGGACATATACAAGTATCGAAACAATCGAAAGGAAGGAGCAAAGCAATACTTGTTGAAATACTTCATGGAAACTGGTGGTATGATTTAATCACATACGCACTGACGCCACACACACACACACACACACACACACACACACACACACACACACACACACACACACACACTACATTTGGATCAAATGTATTTGGACGATCCTAAATTGGGGATCTTTTGGCTCTTGAGTCAACATGTGCGAGAGGAACATCGGGTCACGGCTGCCTTTTGGGGGGGGGGGGGGGGAGGACTCCCTGGCACGCGCTGACATGTTAGCGGGGGTGTGTTTCCTACTCATCGGGGGAAATGAGCACTTTTAAACCCGACTTGTCTGATAGCTACAGTTCACTTGTACAACCAATCTTTAGTGCTGCTGATTTGATCAATCACTCAAAGATCCATCATCATTGGCCATAAAAAGAAAAAAAAAAACAACCCCCCCCCCATCACATTTACCGCAAACAACTTCCTCTGTAGAGGTAAGTTGGTGAAAACTGTGGCAGCACGTACTTGGCATTAAACTGGCGAGTCCAGTTTCAAAGGATCCGAGCTTCAAAATTCTTCAAAATGTTAATTAACTGCTGTTTTGTGTGCGCGCTCAACAACAGGCCAGAGTCAGAAGAGAAGATCAACGTCAGTTTCACCTCTGTACAAATGATTATTGTGCAAATCACCTGGGGTTGGGGTGTGTAGCCTAGCTAGCCGAGCTACACTTTGCCTAAATAAAATCCGACCAGACACTCCGTGCCAGCTTTTGGTACTTCCGATACTTAGTGGTTACCAACATGTGTTGGTCTATACTAAAAAACAAAACAAAAAAACAAAAGCAGCCCTCCGCACAGCATCTAGGAGTTCTGTCATGGGGGGTTGCCAGGTTGGAACACCGGTAACTCTGAACGTAACCCAGGGGGGACCCTCAGATTGATGACGATCTTGGCGAAAATGTAAAAAGAGACAGCGCTGGAGTTGCTTGAAGGCACTGTTGACAGCAAGGGCCAATGGCGATGAGGTGCCAACTGTCAGCTTTTACGGGTGCCATGTCATAGCCATACTGGGCGAACCGTAGAGGACCTTTCAAACACACCGCCCGAATCTGAGTACAATTCAATCCAATGATCATACAGAAACACACACACACACACACACACACACACACACTTAAGTACAGTCACCTGACCTCAGTCCAACCAATCATGTTTTGTTTTTTTTACTTGCTGAAGACAATAGACTCGAGGCAAACCCCCTCAACACTTCTGAAACCAACCCTTGGATGTTCACGCCCTAAAATTTAACGGGAAAGTCCAGAGTTTAACCTCATGGTTTCCAACCAGTTAATACCTACTGGCTGCATTATATGTACCGGACACGAGCAGCTGGAGTGAATACCATAATTTTACATCCGACTCCGGTCAAGATCACCTGAACGCGGTCCGACCGTTTCTCTCGTTTTCCTTCTCAATAAAGTTTTACCCCCTCAAACAGCACGTGGAATAAACAGGAACTATACTGCACGGCGACGGCGGCGTGACATGAAAAGAAACATGTCTGTTCCCACCGGGGATCGAACAGGGAACAATATAAAACGGTGCAACGGTAAATACTTAACAAAGGTGGCGAGTGGTAAGAGTGGACATTGTGTGGTCTATTTGTGAGGAATGCCTGATATTCTCGTGGTTAGAGGAACATTGCAGCCACTTCTCCGCTGTTACAAGAAGAAGAAACGTGCCTTGGTCTTTGCTAAAAGGCCCTCCCCCAGTGTGTTCAGAAGCTATCGTCCCCGGCGGCCATCGGTTTCCATCGGTTTTAAAACCTGCTTGGGGTGTTTAATATCCATTACATGAAATCTGCGCACTGTTCTGTAAACATTACAATATTACCGTAGGATAATGTAGTTTAAGTGCAGGTTGCTTTGACAAAAATGAACGCAGACTTGACTGACCAAGCTTTTTTTTTTTTTTTTTTAAGGCCAATGCTAAAGAAAAAGCTAACTGCGTTAGCCGTGTGACAACCTCTCCATCTCATTTTAATAGTCGCTATGAAGACCTGACGGATTGCACTGTGTGTTTTAGTATTTACTGTGTGTAATGTGCAACGCGCCTGATTTTATCCCAAATGGTTGACTTTTAGGCTTTTATTAATTTACCTATTGAACTTCATAGTGTTTTCGTTTGACTGTAATTGCCACCTCTCTGTAAAGCACGTTGGTCAACATTTTAAAAGTGTTCCATGAATATATTCACTCCACTCGACAAACACCGATGTTGATATTTGAAAGCTGTCAAAATCCAATGGGAAGTCGACAGTCGACAGATTCTCTCTCGAACGCGAACGGACATTTTGGGAATTCTGGAGGACCGTGGTGGTGACGATGTCCGTCTGAGCCCATTTACTCCCAGTGATTTGCTTTGTGTCACAGCTAATCCTTCTGCAAAGATGTGCGCTGAGTGGGACGTTTGACTTTGCGAGAAGACTTGAGAGTCTACAGCCACGCTAGCCGTGCTTTGAGCTAAATGCTAACGTTTAGCAGGTATATAACGTTAAGCATAGCGTGTTAGCACGCAGAGTTTTACGCATGGCAAGTAGCACTAAACACAAAGGACAGCGTAGGATGGCGGGAATGTCACGGGTTTTTGCAAGTGTTTGGCCATGAACCAAAGTATTATGGCTATAATTCAAATTGGAGGATCACTTAAGTCATTATAATTCATCTTGAGGGGGGGGGGCATGAATGTCTGGTCCAAATTTCATCACAATCCATCCAATAATAATAATAATAATAATAATAATAAACTTGTCAGTGCTCTCTGGTGGACCATTCTTGACTGCTATCAAGCTAATAATAATGAGCTAATATTGGCCAATATATATATATCCGTCCGGCATGCTCTAACGCTGACCGTGATGGGCTTCAAGGGTCTGCTAATTGACTTGCACACCCTACAGGAGGGAATGGGGTCCACTGAACGCCTGGACCAGTAAAAACAGCAGATGTTGATTTCTGAAACGCAGCAGCGCGATGAGGCGGAGAGCTTAGCGCTGACGTAACGTACGTCATTTCTAATAAACGGGCTTAAATAGACTCTATCGCAACGACGGCCCTCTGGAAAGTTTGCATTCACCCGAAGACGGACAATAATACCGGAGGAGAAATTGGACGAGTTGAAGAAATCCTGACTGTTAAGTCCAATAAATTTGTTGAGGACGATGCGGGAATGAGTTCTGAAAACAAGACAAAGAACGTTATACTTCTAAGATTCCGAACAGCGTGATGACTCCTGACAAGCCATGGTTTCGTTCTTGTTTTTTTTTTCTCCTTTTTTTTTTTACTATTACGACTGATTTCATAAATGACTGACCAGTTACCATGATTTACAACAGGGAAACATTACAAATATGACATCTATTAGTAAATGTTTAACTTCATCTCAGTTTCAGTTTCTACTCTTAAAAGGGTACTTCCACTTTCTTACAGCTCGGATCTTCTTTTCATTGCTCTGGCCATCGTTTCCATTGCTTTGTGATGAAACTGTACCTGAAGTAATGAAGTAGTGAACAGTGCTAGATGATTATAACACTAAGTTTTAATCATGTGTCTGTTCACATTCATCTTCTTTTCCCGACAGGTTTGCCTAAACTGAAGGTTTCCGGCCTGTCTGGTCGCCGGACTGCTCGTGTTTCTTGACCCAGTCAGACTTCAGCCCTCAGGGTCTCCGTCGGGAGCAACTTGGGGTTCAGTGTCTCGCTCAGGGACGCTCCGACATGATGAGGGGAAAGCCGGGGATTGAACCCCCCCCCCCCCCCAACCCGCTCTACCCTGCTCTACAATGCCAACCACTGGGAAAGGCGTGTCAGACTGCTCAACTGTCCGACAAGCACTTCCACTGAAGCGTGAAGGTGTCAGTATACTTCATCAAAACCGCACGTCGGACAGTTGAACAGCTTCGGAAACCTCCTCCCCCCACAACTTTCTGATGTTGGAATTTGGGGGTGGGGCGGGGCTATGTCCAACAATGTCTGTAGCTAGGCCAGCTGCGTGGAGGTGAGCCAGGATTTGAACTTCTCTTTCTAGCTTTCTTTTCTCATTTAACAACTGAGTGTAAGACTCTGAATGGCTGTCTGAAACATGCGACCATACCACCCCCCCCCCCCCCCCTTGCCTTTAGACATGGTTGGACAACACGTCGTACGAAGTTCGTACCTAGCGTAAACCGACCCTTCTAATGCCCTCTTCCTACCTCTAAGGATGAGATTAATGGTCAGGGGACCTCATTTTCGGCTCCTTGTACCCGCAATCTCATTCTTTCAGTCATGATGCAGCAAAAACTCATTACCACAGGTGAGAGCTGGAACATGGATCGGCCTTGACTTCAGGCTCACAGGAACGACGGCCAGACCTATGAAAATAAAGTCCAATCCAAGTTGTAATGAAGCAGAATTATCCTTGAAATCTAACACAAGGTTTTGCTTTTGAAGCAGATTATTTAACAGTGCCGATGCTGATGGAGTCCTCCCTTATCCCAGCGTCCTTCAGTTGGAGGTGAGGAGTCGAACCAAGTTTTAGGGTGGCTTCCCACCAACAGTCTCTCGGAGGAGCAGCTTCCTGCAGCAGGCGGCTGTGAATCGAGGACAATCCATCGTACCATTTCCCTTTGATGGCCAACTGTCAAAAAATAAACTCTTTTACAAATAAATACAGTATTTACACACACACGTGATTGTTGAAAGCTTGGTACTTCATTGTAAATTGCTTTAAATTTCACTCCACCAGATGCCTTTGGCGGCATACCGGCGTCGACAGCAGCCGGCTGTCTTCGGCGTTACCGATCGCGATGATCAACCTTGTTCAGTCCCGTTTTTGTCCACGGAGTTTGACAAGTTTGGATTTGTTCTGTACAAAATATTAACTGTTGCTATTTGTAAACCTTGTTATGTACATCGGCCAACACCTGTCACGGTGGGGGCGAGCAGATGAACCGATCCAGGGCTGCTCCTTCATTTGACCAAAAATCTAACACGAGCTCTGAGAGCCCACTTCGTAGTTTTCATATTGTTTCTGGCATCGTGGAACAAATTCAGTCCAGCTGTACGTCACAGGGCTGAAGGTGATGAAGGCTCGTCGTCTGTCCTTTTTGTTGCAGCGCTGATCTTCAGTGGTATTAATGAGGCCTTCAAACGGGGGCTCGGACCTTTTCTGATGGATCCAAGTTCACGGGCCGGGATGTGTGTCGACACCGTTGCCTACCCTTCCTCCTCTGTATGATGTTGAAGAATGCAGAATGCCGTTTTCTTTTTAAACTTTCCATTCTGTTGTAAACCCCCGTTTGAAGGCCGTATGACACTGGTTTGCAGAGCGACGATCAACATCAGTAGCCCCAACGTCCACGTTTGTGCACTGACGCATCTTTTCACCCCAAGCACAAACCCAACATGTGCCCAATCCCCCCCCCCCCCCCCCAAAAAAAAACAACAAAAAACCCCAAAGTGCTTGCTCACATGTTTTTTTTGTTTTTTTTTAGCAGCGTAACGAATGACAGTGAACAAGGGAGCTTCAGAGAAAGAAACGACGGACAACCTCACCGGAGGCTCCAGAGTTTACACTTCACAGGTCACATCCAGTGTCAAAGACGCTTCTTCTGCAGCGCCATATGCTTCTCCACTCAAATCTCGTTTTTTTTTTTTTTTCCTCTCCCAAGTTTTTGTTCCGCTGTGTTCCAACGTTTTAGTCCGTACTTCCCAAACGAACGGGTTTGGCACAATAACGCTCCGCTGGGTAAGGTCTGCTCTCATTCAAATGACATGAGGTTTGCTGGTATCTGTTGAGAGAACAGAACACATGTTTGGCACGAATATTAGAAACAGGGAGCGCTGCTCACAAATGCACCGAGCCACTCGTAGGCGTCGCTTAGAGGCTGCTCGGTGTCTGTACGTGGCAGTTTTAATTGGCTACTTGGGGGCAGTGGAACGAGCTATCGATTCATAAAGTGAATAAATGTTATGGCATGTTATGTCAGCAGATACAAAAGCAACTTTTGCATGCGTTTGGAATCGCGCGTCCGGTGACGTGGCGAGTGGAAGCTCGGTATGCACTCATCTTTTAGCTCGGTTTTTGGTCTCCACCAACTCCTGAGGAAAATGTCAGGGTCTTTAGCTGCTAAATGCTCCACTGTTGTTCACCAGCTAGGCGAGGTTTTTTAGAGTTTTTTCCTCTGAAAACAGCTTCCTGCTGCAGTTAACTGTAGAGTTGTGGGCCAAAAAACAAAACGACAAGCTGAAAGACGCTAAAACATTCGGTATAGGTGCAGAGTCGGGTGATAATTCTCTGTGGCTTCGTCACTACGGGTGAGCCCTGTCGCATTATATACATTCATTATACCCATAGTTAATAGATACATTGATTAACGCAGCTTTAAAACGTGGAGAAAAAGAAATTAAAAAAAAACTACATTGTAGTATTTATATTGCCCAAATAATAATGTGATCCTTGCAAAAGTATACTTTTGTGATTGAAACTTGGCCAATCCAAATTAAATTTGTTTTAGATCAGATTCAATTCAGCTTTGCTGTTATTGCACTATACACTGCAAGTACCAGCACACCGAAATGCAGTTTAGCATCTAGCCAAAGTGCGTATATATATGCATGCACATATATACGGAAACATATACATATACACACACACACACACACACACACATATATATATATACATACATACATGTATACACATATGTACACACACATATACATATGTGTGTATATATATATATACACACACACACTTATATATGTATATATATATATATATATATATATATATATATATACAGACATATGTGTGTGTGTGTGTTAGAACTGCCTCTGGGACCACCAAGGTCTGGTTTTCAGATTTTCTTTCCCAGGAAGACACAATGTATAAAATCCAAAAAAGCATTAAAGTAGTTGGATGTGTTGTGTATTCTCACTTTGCTGTAGCGAGGCTAGCAGTGTTAGTGATAAAATGTCCGTGAACTAGCTCTGTACTTATCTCACCCTGGCTAAGGCAGCGAAAGGGAGGCGTTTCCCACCATCGCGGGCTGTTGCTTTAAAAAAAAAAAAAAAAAAGGCTTCTTTTGCATTGCTTTCTGGTGGCGCAGTGGTTACACAGCTCTGCGCCAAAGAGAGCCGTCTTGAAATTGAAGTGATCACAAAATGGACGCTGTATATATTTAAAGCAAGAAACAAGAGTATTGTACTGTACTGTAATCGGCTGACGCGTAAGGTAAACAGAATAAAAACAACGTCGCATAACACACATATAATATCATGAATCCAACCTGCACTGCGAACAGAAATGTCGGTCATCAGGGACAGGATGAATTTTGTGTGTGCAGTGTGGTTAAAAAAAAAAAAAAAAAAGGTTTTCACCGTTTTCATATTTGTGGGCTCTTTAAAAAAATACCAAAAAACCTGCAAACGGGCAACTGATGAACACGTGAAATACTGGAACAAGTGCCTGTAAGATGGAACCCATTACACACGTCATGTGACAGACTCTTGTGTACAATTAGAATGTAAATGCAAATAAAGTTGCAAAAAACTAAACTGGGTCACTAATTCATCATTTTAAACAGAACTTTGAACTGTACATTTCCATTTCTATTCATCTGACCTAAACTGACCTATGGCCCAAACAGACGAACTCGTGTGTGTGTGTGTGTGTGTGTGTGTGTGTGTGTGTGTGTGTGTGTGTGTGTGCTGGACGTACCTGAGGTCGACTGCTCCTACAAGCCTCCTCCAGGTTTTTGTGCCAGATGATCGCTGAAAACCTGGACCCTGTCTGGAACTTGTAAACATTGCCTGTGAGGTGACACGAAATTGCCCTGTGTGATTGCCTGATAATTAAATGACAGGAAGGAGAGAAAAAAAAAGAAAAAGACAACAGCAGGAGCTGGGTTAGCTCGGTGTGCGAGGCCGACCTTTGTCTGGGTCATTGAGCTGGAAGATGTTGGGTCTGGCCGGGTCATCTGGCAGCACCACCATCCACCCGGTCACACACACCTTCTTACAGGGGCTGGACTTGTACTGCGACAAAGCACAGGGTTACAGTGGATCAGGTCCAAACGCATTTGAGCTGTCATGACCACAATAAAACAAAAAAAGGTGGCACATGTAAGGCAGCAGCCTGAATTGGGCCGCTGCTGCGTCGCCAATGGAGCGCTGCAGGGATGGCGTGTTTTTGTAGGCTAACCCGGACGTTAGCGTCGCCCTGGTTCCCCTCGACTAACAGCCGATGGGATTTTTCCACAGGATTTTGGATTATTGCAGAAAATAAATGTTTTGTTCAGCGAGATAATCTTCACTGATGAACTCCACATTCAGGATTATTGAAGCGTAAACGGAATCGCCAGAAGTAAAAAAAGCTAACGTTAGGCTATAAAGGAACTACAGCACGGTCGCATTACTTCGACGTCACCACCGCTGAGCTTCACTTTTAAGAGAATATAGATAGATATAAATATATAGACGGATAGATATAGAGTATAAACACAACCAGTGAGGAGATGACTTTCTGAGTTCGGCATGAAGACGTTAATGCAGTCGTCTCATTTAGCCGCTTGTTAGCAACCGCCTTTTTTAAGACACGTAAAAGCTTCAAAGTTCACGAGTGGGGGGGGGGGGGGGGGGGTATCTGCTGACGTGTTTTATGTCGTAGAAGAAAACGTTGAAACCTCTTCAGCTTGTGTCACAGACCTTATTTCAGGCATCCAACCAAAAACCCATTCAAAGAAACCCCGCTGACTTCCAGACGAGGGAACAGGAAGTGTAAAACATGCTGACTCATTTCCGGGTTTTAGCGCTCATTCCTGCAGCGCTCCGTTGCCTTGGTGATATCAACAGGTGAAATCCGATGCTGGAATACGAATCAATTCCCGCAGCGAGGCTGCGGTGCCGTCGAGCTGTACCGACCCGCTGTTCGCATTTCGTGTTCTTTGAGCATCAAGACTCACGTGTTTCCTCTCGGAGGCCCTCAGCGCTTTCGCCCCATAGAACGTTAGCGTTGACCCAGACAGAGTGATCCAAAATCGGGTCCACGATGACAGCTGCAACACAGCAGATGAACAGATCTCTCGTCAGAGGATTCCTCTGCCGACATGGTTAAACCAACAGTGAAATCAAAGACCACCTCACCCTGGGCTTCCGTCCCTCCTTCAGCAGCGTTTTCCTTCGCAGGGGCCCTTCAATGGTCACGCTGCCGGCCTCGCTGCATCCATAGCAGGAGTTGGCAGCAGAGGAGCTAAGGGGGGTTGGGAGGTTGAGAAGGAAGGGAGGGGGAGAGGGAGGGGGGGGTGCCCAAATACAAAACATTAGCAACAGATTTCCGCTCAGTATTCACAGCTCAGTGCGTGCAATTCAACATAGTGATAGGGCTCGAGGCCTATTCGACAAACAGACAAACACAAAGCACGCCACCTCTGCAGTGACCGTCACAGACCGTAGCAGTGTAGTGAAGTATGCCAAGGTCCCGATCTGATCGGACCCCCACTAACTGGGGATAACTGCCTTTTTTCTTTCTCATCTTAGAGCCTTAAGCCGTGTTCCCATTGTAGCAGAAAAACAGTCGACTAAAAATGGTCAGTGGTCAAGGCAGCGATCAAAGATGGAGGACGATTCCAGGTCCTCGTCACATTGGGACTTTTGCCGGGTACTGCCGCAAACGCTACTCTCTAGCATCTCCTCCCACGAGTCTCTGCAGTTGAGTTTAATGGTCGGAACAGACAGCGACAGGCCACTAAAACCTTCAAATAGCTCGAGAGCTGAGCAGTGCTTTTCCGCTGCAATGCGAACACATCTGGGGGGGGGGGGGGGGGGGTGACGCCAGAGGAAGGATTGCGATTTCTTAAAAATGGTCATATATGATTTGAAAAGACAGCATTTTGTGTGTGAAGTAAACACGACAGGCTTTGGGTTGAGGCATCCATGACGGCGCTAACCAGTCTTTGTGCTAAGCTAGCTACAGCTTCAGAAGTGACAGCCAAGTCTTAACTTGTGAAAGAGTTCTAAATGGCGCCTGCCCTCCACCAGCATGCAATGGGAGAGGGCGGGGTGAGGGTGAGAGTGAGATACCCCGCCCCCCCACCCATAAAAAGGTGAGTTCATTCTTATTTCAAGTGATAGTAACGTCTTGCTATGCCACTTGACTGTACCTGTAAACATAGCTGCGGCTCCGGGGGGAGTTGCGAAGCGGGACCCTCCAGTTTGGGCCCAGCGTTGCGTACATGCGGCCCCTGTTTGTCAAACATTGTCACAGTCAGTCTGGGGAGGGGAGGGGGGGGGGGGGGGGGGGGGGCTCATGGGATTGGCCTTTTGGGTTAGCAGAAGTGTTCAGCATATCTCATAGCATTTCAACCAAAGCCAATTCAAAACCATTTACTGAGATAGATGTCATTTAGACCCAAACTAAATCTGCCACGCATAGATATAAATCAGTCTATATAGGACTTCTTGCTGGGACAAACAAAGATATACAGTATGATTAACTGGACACAGGGATGCTAGCAACATTTAAATACACTGATATCATATGCATAATGAATATGGTGCTGGCACGGATACAAACTGGCGACACGGAAATACAATTTTCAGACAAATCAAGTTTAAAGTGGAACTCTGGTGAGATTCTATGTTTCTACTAATCAAGTGCGCAAGAGCCAAACCAACAATGAGTTGATCCTACTAACAAGCACTGTGTGTGTGTGTGTGTCTACTCACTAGAGCGACCAAATGTGGATTCATCCACCGCTGAAAATAGTCCCCAACAAATGCACTATTTCCTTCCAGTTTGATTAAAAACTACAGCTGATTTAGGAAATGACTGAGCCTTTTTTTTTTTTTTTTTTTTTTAATTAAATGAAACTATATATATTTGTGAGGTGTTTTTGTCTTTATCTTCAGTGGGAACCAATGGGCTCGGAGCTGAGAGCCGCAGACAGGGTGGGGAGAAAGTCAGAAAATGTTGAGCGATGGATTAACGCATTGTTGGTTTAGTTTTTTTTACTACAAAAAAAATGTAGAATATTATCAGCCTCATTATTTACTGTAGGTTTAAAATCCCTTCGAGGCGATGAAGTTGATTAAACGGGATAAAATGGCGGAGGAATCACTCTCAAGCCGCAGTCCTACTCCATTTGACATTTCGACGTGATTAAAACCTTTCAAGATGAAACGATTACAGATGAAATCGGTGTTGTTTCCTCACCTCTCCATTCCGGGTGACAGCTCCTCACCAAAAGAGCTTTCACTGCTGCCTATTAGGAAAAACAACAACAACAACAACAACAACAACAACCAAGGACAGCTTCATTGTTTATTGTCAATACAGTATCAGCGGAAACTGGTTAATGGGGAAGCAGTTTAGTTTTTGTCATGAACAGAGTAACAGAGTGTAGTGTATACATGTATACATACCTAATGACAGGCCGTTGGACACCGACGTGCTGTGTGGATCGTTCCTGACCGGACTCTGGGACTCTAGGAAGCTGTCGTCCAGCAGGTGTCGAGCTTTCTCGATGGGAAACGTGGCACTCCTGCTCTCCGACATGCCGTACTGGCACATCATGCTGTGGGCACAGGGGGTCGGCCATTTCGAACGACAAAGGGGGGAAACAGGTTTCAGGTGGTGCTTTTTTTTCTTTTCTCTTTTCTCCCCGAAAGGTCCTACAAACGCGTTGCACGCGCTCACGAGAAGCTCAGATACATTTTCATTCTAACCTTGGAGTCTTGCTCCTTTTTCCTACGTCATTATTACCCAGTGATGCGCTGGCTGGGGATTTGAGAGTGTGCACGTGTCTCCGCAGACGCCAGTGGCGTCCATTACGGCACGCGACACCTTTCAGCCGCTGACGTCGAGTTTAACCGGAATATCTCAAAGTGACCGACTGCACTTTAGAACTGCGTGCAAACAGCTGTTAACTACGTTAGGCATGTAGGAGTGGTGTGCACTTACTCCAGTATAGGTATTTGTACTTAATACGTTAAAATACTTCTTAAGTATTTCAATAATAGGCGACTTGATGGTGATACTTCGCTGGATTTCATATCGTACTATATTTATCTGACAGCTATAGTCACTTTGCAAATGAAATGCTCGGCACACCCACACAGGAGGGTGGTTTTTATGAGACCTCTAGTCGGGTGTACGCCTGGTAGAGGCAGGTATTATTATTATTATTATCGTCATATTATTATCATTGTTTGCTTTAGTTTGTACAGTCAGTGTTGTAAAACGAAAAGATCTCACAAACAATATGTCACTTTATAAAATAAAGTAAATATCTTATTAAATAAATACGTTATTATATAAATATATAAAATAACTAGTTTAGAATTTGCCCTACCTAGACCAAGCTACACCACCAAAGTCCTGCTTGTACTTAAATGCATCAGTGATAACAAATCAGTATTATAGAAATATAGAGTAAAAATATAACAGTGACAGGATTCACTCAGCAATAAGTAGGAGTATTTTTTACTTTTGATACGTAAATGACGTTTCTGATCATACTTACATACTAAATACTTCTTTCACCACTGTTACATTTCTCTAGCTTTTACCCAAACTCCTTTTATTGCTACAGTGTGACACAAGTTTACCGTTGTTGTTGTTGTTGTTGTTGTAGTTGTCCATAGCTGCCACTAGATGTCCCTCATCTTACTGAACACTTAGGATTTAGATTTCTTTTGTTTCTTTTGACTCAAATCCTGAATCTAGCTTTGGAGCTAAGGAGAACGGCCTGTCATACTCACTTGTTTCCTAGGCTATGGCTCTTCCTGTGGTGAGAGGGAGGAGGGGTGGGAATGTGAACCCCCACAGAGGCATCGGGACAGGTGGGCCGTCGGTTATACCTCAGAGAGGCGGACACCTCGGACAGACCTGAAACACAGGGAACGGGTCATCACTGCTCACATGACTTCGTATCGATTATGCTGTCGGTCCAAAGCATCTCTACATGTTGACAAGATGGCAGGTAGAGGTTTCCTTTAGTGTCGAGAGTAAAGGGTCAGTAAATATTTGCGCCGTTGCTCTGGGCACAAATTTGAAATAACGCCAGCGTATCCATGCAGGCGCCGTGCCATGAGGGGCCGTTAAGGGACATTATTCAGAGTTACCGTGCATATACATGCATGTGCTTTTTCCTCTCACACATACACATATGAAACCAAACTCATTCACATACTACACTGAAAACCACACACGCGGACAAGTGAAATGCTTTCACACACACACACACACACACACACACACACACACACAAACTGGCACGTCACTTTTCAAAATCCTCAAAATCCTCGATCCTCCTTTCAAGTTGATTTACTTAGTGTCCAAACGCGAGAGAGAAGTTGACACATTATCATCTCAGTCACCTTAATTCATCACCATGCGTTCATGGCAATGACCTTAAGGAGAGGGAGCCTCTCAATTTGCCCCGGGTTTTGCCTCTCAGGCTGCATGCAGGCCGCCCCACCTTATTGATAGAGGTCGTTGTGGCCTGTATGCAATCGCAAACGCAACATTATTTCGGAAAAATACGCCATTTGAAAAACGATATGAACTACAAACGGTTGTGGTCAGAAGCCTGCACAAGGCGTGGCGACAACAATAGCATTAATACAGGATCCACATGAGTTGATATTGTACTTTAGTGGGACACTTGTGGTGGGGCTCTTAACTGTGAAGTCCTGATGCGTTTCACAGCGTTTATACAAAACAAAAAGGAGTGACAAGTGCTGGGACGAAAAAATGCCATGGGCAACAGAAAATAACGGAGCCCAGCTCGCCCTCTTTGTCCAAAAGCCACCACACGACTGAACAGGGAGATAATGTGAAACCGCAGCCGCGTGCCAATGACCGGAAGTGAGGAACACACGCATTCTAAACACTTAGAGATTCCTTGTCATGGGAGAAAATACAGCAGATTTTAAATGGGACTGTGTATATTATTAAATCCACTAGATGGAGCCAGTGAGACACAGAACGACCCCTCTGCATTCCTTACTTCCACCAGTGCCGTCATCTACCGTAGTGCCTCTATCTACATGTTCCCTGCGCCTCCGGGCAGCACCGTGTTGCACTGGTGTACTGATGTTATGGTGTGCGCATTATGTGCACAGTGGAACCTCTGAGTCACTCTCTGGTCCCTCTCACTGGAAACCCCACTGTGGGGGGGGGTGGGCCCCGGCTCAGTCTGCTAGACGTGACCAGCTCGGACACCGGCGGGGGCAGTCTGTGCTCAACGCGCTCGGCTTGGAATGCTCTCTGGCTTGTATGAAGTCATTTCGTGGTGCTAAAACCTTAAGAGCCTCATTAAAAGGAGAAACTGCTGCGTAAGGGAAAAGCTGAGACCGTGTAGAGGACATACAGGCAGCCGCATGTCATTTTGCCTGTTGGGTGTTTTGGTGGATAGATATATCCCCACTGTACTGTGGAATTTGTTCAAATTTGAATACCCCCCCCCCCCCCCCCAAAAAAATGTGAGAAAATAATGTGGTACCGTCAGAATTTAAGGAATCCGTTTCACTGTGGCAGGATAATGCCAGTCTCTGGGACAGAGGCCGCCTTAATGTGCCTTAATGGCTCCACTATTAGCGCGTAAGGACACATGCTGGGTTTGGGTGGCTGCAGCTTGCTGTCGGGAGAACTGCACACTCAGCAAACTAAGTGTAAAACAGGGTACACGAACACTCACAAAGTACACAAAGGTCTCCACACGGTGACGAATTCGCCCCAAAAACCATTTAGCTTCGACAAACTCTGTAATGTCACGGCTCCAAAAGCTTATTCATGATATTTTTCTGAAAATGACACTGAACTTCTTTTTTTTTTTTTTTGGCGGGGTTTTCGACCGGCACCATTTTGATCCAGTTCGCGTCGAGCAAAAGACCCCGGACTCGAGTCTTTCCGAGTCCAACTCTCTCACTTTCACTTGCAAGAGAACGGCGTGCAAAACATTCAAGCAAAGTTAGCAGTCAAACTAACACTGGCACGACGGCAGATTCCGTCGGCTGTAGCTCATTAACGTTGTAATCCTGTGTGTAAACTGACGGAAGGCCGAAGCAAACTCTGTTGACTGGTGAATCAGTCAAAGATTATTAGTTAGCAAAGGAGGAATTATTTCTCATCTTTGAGATGAGACCACATGTTTGGTCCAGACTGAAATATCCCAAATATTAGACGGATTGCAACTCATCCTGAGGGGGACCTGGTGGCTGGCTGCAGTATAGGTCATAAGCCCCGCCCCCTCCATGTTAGCGGATGGGACATGGGCCAAACCAAAAAAAAAAAAAAAAATCAAAGTATCAAAGTTCAGGTAGCTCTTATCACGCTGATTTTTCCGATCAGTTTGGTTTTAATTAGTTATTTGATGCTGTAATAAGGGGATGTGACATCATGATTGACAGCTGAGATTGACTGCGGTGCGCTCGCGATTTGGGTGTATGGGCGGGACCCCAATAATGCGGCTCCACCCCCAGACTCTGGCTCCTAATGACGTCACCGGCGCAAGACGGCGAGCGGCCGTATCCGGGAGAGTTTGGGGGGGGTCCAGCCCACGGGTCAGATACATGAAATCAATATTTCGAGCCGACAGAAAGTGATTGCAGGTCTGAATTGAATCAGAGGTGGAGCGCCACTGATCGTAGTGTTGGTGGGTTCCATCCCCAGCCCCTACTGTCCACATGTCGACTTGTCCTTTGGGGCGGCCCCCTGAATTGCCCCCGATCGGGGGGGGGGGGGGGGGGTCAGGCCAGCACCTTTGCGTGGGGAAGCTCGCTGCCATCGGTGTTGTGAACGGCTGAATGCGGGGCAAGCTGTAAAGTGCTTTGGATGAAAGCACTGTTTAAATGCAGCCACTTACTCTTTTAACTGCGAATGCTAAAGCTAATTAGATTCAATAAGCTATTTAGATTCAATAAGTGATCAAACCTCACACCACGCACACCTGTAAAAACCTGAAAGAGTGTTCAGTGAACGGTTTAATGAAGTGACGCGAATCCTTCTCGGTCAACAGATGTCAACCCAACTGAACTGGAACACGGAAAGGTTCTGGAGGCTCGTGGCGGAACGTCTGTACTTAAGTTGACTAATAATGCGTGTGGATATGGTTTTCGTCACACAGCCGGAAGCAGGAAGTCTCAAATGCGCACACACACACACACACACACACACACACACACACACACACACACACACACACACACACAGGTGGGACAGGCAGGTTCGACGAAGCGGGGAAACGCGACAGCTGGACACTGAAGAGTCATGTCCCAGGTGATTGACGTTAGCTCTTGGCCAATCCCTACGCACGTGCGCGCTTACTCAGCTACTTGAACTGCTGCGACGACATTGCAAAACAGCTTGGGCGAATTAGCCAGATTGCGGCCTGAAACTTCCAGGCACGAGAGGAGAGGCCCAGTAACAAGCTCCCCCAGACACAGATGATTAGAGATGATGATGGATGGAGCACAATCGTTCAGATGAGATAATATTCCCAGGATGATCACCATCCGAGGGGGGGTGGGGGGTGTTTTCGCCTTGTTTACACACAGAGACGGAGGAACCTGTTTTTTGTTTTTTTTGTCCTCGCACGTGCTCCCCACCGTGCCATCTCACGCCCGCTGGTTGCACACGGAGAGCGAGCGAGTAAACCAAATTCTTCTGTTTGGCAGCGTGTGCGAAGTGCATGACACTTGTTTACGCTGGGTGAGCCAGCGGACGCGGCCAGAGCAGCCGGGGTTTTGTTTTTGTTTTTTTCTTCTTTCTGCCACGTTATGTAACTCCAAGACGATCATCTGACCGGCGAGAGGGGAGCAGCAGCTATTATGGAGGGATGGGACAGCAGCACAACTGTATGTGCGAGTTGGTTGCGAACAACAGGCTTTCCTTCGATGTCTGGACACTGAGGAGTAATGAAAAAGGCAAAGGGGACACGAGTGAAATGAAGTCAAAAGAGGGTATCAAGCTGTTATTAGCTTCAGTCCACTATGTCTGTACAAAGGTGCGACTGTATTTTCCATGTACACGGCAGCATGTTTGCTGCACTTGATCTCTAAAGGTGGAAAATAACTAAACACATTTCTGTACCGGGCTTCAAAACAACTGTTGTTAATACTTCTGTGCCTTTACTGAAGTACACTTTTGATTGCAGTTGAGTTTTAGGAATGTAGTTTTTGAGCGTTTGCTTGATTGCACCTTCGCCGACTACTCATTTAAAGGTCCCATATTATATAGATATGTAGAAAGTGAGATGTCCGTGTCTTGTTTGGTTACAAAGCAGGTCTGGGTGCTGTATAAATACTGGGAAAGGATCAAAACGCTCAGTCCACACAGCCCGTATTCAGACACTGCGCCTTTAAACGAGCCGTCGGGACTTCCTCTAAGGTTGTGATGTCACAACTATACAGTCAGCCACACCCCCCCAGCAGGTCATCTGCTCCAGGCACAGCACCACCCACCAAGTACAGGGACGCTCATCCACCCGCTCAGTCTCTCTATGTTATTGGAGCGCTCTGCTCGGGACTACTCTTCAAGTGTTTGGAGGTTGTTCAGTTTGTCTAAAAAGGCTTGTTTCAGATAGAGGGGGGGGGGCACTGAGGGGCTGCATGAAGGGCCAGGAGGAGACACATAAGGACTTTTTTTCAACTGTGAATCATGCAGAGCTGCTCTAGTGGAGCCCCAGAACAAAAATACAGAGCTGGAAATCAGCATGATAATGGGGCCTTTAAGTCCAGCCGGCAGCGACCGGACGATTGCGCAGTAAGCTTTAAAAAGTCCAGTGAAAGCGCTGCATTTTCCATATACGCCACACAGACGTTTCTGGGCTCAGTGAATGAACAAATCAATGAATTACCTTCACGCACATTGCCCTTTTCACGGCGGCGGCAACTCTTAAGATGCATCGCAAACACACACTAAAACAGATGTTGTCAAAGTAGCAGGCCCACCGTATGCCACAGGAGGCAAGCGGACGCTATGCCTCGGCCTCACACTCGTCATTTTACGCTTTATTAAAATGAATAAAAATGACATCTCGGTGAGCGTGGATACGTGTTCCAGCACAAGTTCTTTCTCGCTGTAACACATGCTCAGACTGGTCTTAAAGGGAAAAGTTCATGAGAGAAACTTTGTTTGGTGACAGAAACCAAAACTTTCACCCCCGAGGCGAAAAAAACTTTTCCATTAATAACTCAGACACACGCTTCCTTCCTAAATGATTCACTGATGTCCTGTGTGTGTGTGTTTGAGCGGCTGCAGCGCGTTACACTCTTGGCACAGGAGGAGGCTTTTGTTAATCAACATGCGCTGAAATCGAAACCTTTCCTTCCCTTTACTGCGCAACACCCGTCCGGTCAGTCGGGCAACAAGCACCTCTGTCACTCTGTAAACATTAATACCAACAAACTGGCTGAATTGTAATAATACGAGAGAGAGAGAGAGAGAGAGAGAGTAGCGATTGCTATGGCAACCACCGCAAACAAATCCCGCCATGTGGTTGGCCGGCCTGCGAGGCATGAGTCTATGGAAAAAAAAAATGTTCAATGTGTTGAGTCCCCGAGGACGCTGCAGTGGAATGGCATGACATGTTAAGATTGCTAGTAGCAGCGCCGTTAACTTGCTCATGGGACGTTTTAGTCCGCCCGATCAAATTACCTGGCCAAAGCGGCTATGAACGATACGGGTCCACTGATCTGAAAGTCAAATGTAGTTTCAGTCAGACGCTCTCCGTCTGCCACGCTGACACATCCTTAGAACGCACGCACAGAGCGGAATATTAAAGCCAGCGACAGCTCGTGAAGAGCAGCCAGGTGCTTTTGGTGGATGAGCGGTTTATGGCAAACACATTGAATGACTATATACAAACCGACGAGGTTTACATGAAAGCTGATGAGTCCGCCTTGACCCAATTAACGCCACTTGCATCCAGTCTCTGTGTCGGAGAGACCATCCTGATGCCTCGCCTGCTGGCGCTCCTTTAGGGCTGCAGCCGCTGATCTTGCATTGATTTGTTTTGTTTGCTCGTTTCATCCAAAAAGGTGCCTTGTGGAGTCTCTGAACGCTGGTGGCGCCTCAGAGCAATTCTTTAATAAGCTCTGTATGGTTGGTAGGTTGTGTCCTCCATCGTGCGGATGAGAAGCACATGGAGGTGACGCACATTTCTGTCCCCTGAGGGCAAGCAAACAGCTATTCTATTTGACCTGCAGTCAGAAACTCTGATGTGTTCAATTTAAAGTAAGGGAGAGACGTGGCAAAACTCCAGCGACCCGAAAGAGCGAGGCATGGGTCTCCCATAACTGATATCTAATAACTCATATCTAATAACCCCAAACCCCCCCCCCCAGCAGGTCATCTGCTCCAGGCACCACCCACCAAGTACAGGGACGCTCATCCACTCACTTTTTGGACGTTGTTCAGTTTATCTAAAAAAAGTTATAAAAAAATTATATTACAGCAAATAAAAAAAGCTACTGCCAAGAAATTGGGGAGGGCCAATGGGGCCAATGGCTAGTAATTGTTGAGGAACACATTATTTGAACTTCAAGCCATAATGATGTCCTCACTGACACAGAGACGACGAGGGACGATGGAAGAGGACAATGACAATGAGAACACCAGTTTGGTTGTTTGTGTAGTCCACTCAGGACAGTCAGCTAGCCCTGATCAAAATAAAAATCGATAAAACAGCTTCTCATCATGCTCATAAAGGGAGACTCAAGCAGGTTATTAAACAGGATCTCTCTTTTTTTTTTAATATCTAAATCTGTCATCGAGAGACGCTGCTCTTGAGTGCTTCATCTCCGTCCTCTCAAACAATCAGTTTACTCTCAGTAATTTCACATAACCTACTGTCCCTCTGGGCTGTGGGGTACCTCAGGGCTCTGTTCTAGGTCTCCTTCCATTTTTTTTATTTACATGATTAACACTACATGACGAATAATACATTATCCTTATGCTAAGCTAAGCGGCTGCTGGCCGTAGAGTCATGTTTAATGTGCAGACATGAGACGGAGATCGTGAGTGGGGGAACATTGTCATCCATTCCTTGGCAAAAAAGAAAAATAAGCGCATTTCCCAAAATATCAAACTATTATTTTAAGTGTTTAACTATTTAAATCAACTTATTTCTATAATAAACATGAACTGCTCCTAGCGACTGCTACCAAAGGTTTCTGTGTTGACTGAAAACAATGTTGATGGGACACGAAGACACTGTCAAACTAAATAATGACTTGAAAGCGAAACGGCACCTCACTCTGACCATCAGGTCAGGATTTGCTAAGATTGGCCCCAAGGTCCTCTAACGCCAATGAGAAGATGAACAAAATGTATCAGACAGTCATTTAAATAATAAAACCTGTGGTTGGTTTGCCTTCTTTACCAAACTTATTTTTCCTATTCGTTGTTGCTTGCTACAATTCATGGGTAACTCTAGCTATACTTATGATTACGTAAAGTTAAATGAAGGTTTACTCTCCGTGACTTTTCAATGACTGTGTTGCTGCGATGGTGCCTGGAACGCATTCTTTTGTTGTTCTGACATATAAAATGAAAAACACAACATTCAATAAAAGGGGCGAAACACTGGAAGGCTGTTGGCGTCAGTGCAGCTCTACCACATGTCTGTCCTACCTGCCAGGTCTTCTTTGGATGAAGCGATGCGAGGGGAACTGTTGCCAGGTTCAATCTTCAGAGACAGCCTGCAACACAAACAGTTTCCATGAGACACAACTGCTCGCCCATTGGCTGATAGTTACTACTGTTCAGACAGAAATACATCACACACTCACCGCGTGTGATATCAATGCCAGCATTTTAAAATTACGGCCTTAGTAAGTTAGGAAAGTTTTCACGTGCCCCAAGTGTATTTTTACACTTTTCTTCCCTTAAATACATTTTAAAATATCCCACCTGTGTCATAAACACTCGACCAATCTGACATTGGTAGTTAACGGTATTTATTTGTCCGGCTTACGCCGCCACACAAACTAAACAGTGTTGTCAGCAAAACAGAAACAGGCACCCTGTTAGCACATTGTGAAGGGCATGGTTGGGCAATTATGATTTGGAGTGTAATTTCTGGTTTTGGTTTGCCAATTCAAAGGTATGGAAAATCTACCTGGACTGACCATGTCCCAGAAGCAAACGTCCATACACCCTCAAGAAAATATGAACTCTTTAAATGTTTTTAATTGTGATTTCATCATACCACTACACACCCATGGATGTATTGAGAGAGCTGGATACACGCAACATTTTTGGCGGATGTGCTCGGCAAGCTATTTTCATTCAAGTGATTGGGCGCCATCCACTTCTATATATAATAATACATCCATGGCTACCTCCTTCATAACTATAACAGGGGTTCTGCCCAGCTTTCTGGTTTTTCTCAGTCTAAAATTGGTGAAATGATGAGATTTGGATGCAGTGTTAAATAGTTTCCAAAGCGCCAACATCATTAAATAAACAGAAACAATAAACCATTTTCAAATAATGAAGCTGAAAGAACAACACAGGCTTCATTATCCCACCATAAGGAGGAGACTGGGCAAAACGGTATCCATGGGAGAGTTGCAAGGCGAAAACCACTGCTAAACAAGGCCGACTCACATTTGCCAAATAATTGCCACATTGACGACCCCCTTTTATTTAGAAGACAAGGGTCCCGTTACATCCGACGTGAACCTAACACAGCATTCCACGATGAGAGCATCATACCGACAGTCAGACATGGTGGTAGGGTGATGGCGTGGGGATGTTTCGCCGCTTCAGGACCTGGGCGACTTGCCATAACTGACGTAACCCGTGAGAAAATACTAAGGGAGAACGCCCGGTCATCAGCCCGTGATCTGAAGCTTGGGTTGTGCGCAGCGAGGCAAAGGATCCAAAACGCAAGAGCAGAGTCCGCCTCTGGTTGGCTCAAAAGACACAACATTAAGGTTGTGGAGTGGCCTGGTCAAAGTCCTGACTTGAATCCAGTTGAGTCCAGTTAGGACCTTAAACGGGCGGTTCATGCTCGAGGACCCACCAATGATGGTAGAGCTGCTCGCCAAACGTCCTCCACGGCGATGTGAAAGACTGATCTCCAGTTGTTGGAAGTGTTTGGTTGCAGTTATTTCCGCTAAAGGCGGCACAACCAGTTATTAAGTTAAGGGGGGGCAACTACTTTTTCACATGGGTGATACAGGTGTTGGAGGACTTTTTTCCCTTCGGTAAACGAAATGATCATTTAAAAACTTGTATTTTGCGCTCACTCGGGTTGTCTTATTTTGAAGAGCTGAAACAATT
Organism: Enoplosus armatus; assembly: GCF_043641665.1. Lineage (NCBI taxonomy): Eukaryota > Metazoa > Chordata > Actinopteri > Centrarchiformes > Enoplosidae > Enoplosus > Enoplosus armatus. Next base: position 20,046,828 of record NC_092197.1, read on the forward strand.
AAGTGCGACAAATATGCCAAAAGAATAGAAGAAATCAGTTGTTGTTAGTAGTGTTGACCGTGAGACACTCTCCTCACTCTTTGAGTCCCTCCTGCTGCCTGCACATGCTCAGTTCGGTCTACCAGCACAGGGAATAGTCCCAATAAATGGGATTCTGCCCCTCATCACCGCATTGGAAAGTATTTATTGAAACACCATAGCTGGAAGGAACTGTGGGTAACATTGTCACTGTAATTAGCGGAGAGTGGGTTTGGTTGTGTTTATGGATGACTGTTTAAAGTGCGGGCTCCAAAGAAACACAGAAGGGGAGTGCCATGCGAACACAATCTGTCACGTGTAATGTCCGCATTACATCATACAATCAGCCTGGTTTCATCTGTTTTCTCTCTTGCCACTGCTGTCATTAGTAATGCTCTGTGCAACACAGCCCAGAAACTATTTTGAAAAGGCCGTCTCATCTGGAAACAGCTGCACTATACCCAGATTTGTAGAAATGAACGGATTCATGTTCTGTTTCTGATTTCACGTTGACCACCTCCAGTGGCATCGCAAGGTGAACCACGATTATACGAGTTATTAAACCTAAGCGTGTTATTTTACATGATTTTGGCTGGATTTGGCGTTACTCATAGAGCATGAAAATCTCAATGTCGCCATGGGATTCTTTCCCTTTGAGCCGCAGTTTGGCAGGAGGCGTGCGGGTGCTCTGGGGGACCAGAAAGAATGAGGTAGACAAGAGCGTGGGCTGGGACTGCCAACTAAAAGTCCGTACAAGTTGCTATCACTGTTGAATTGTGAGCCGTGCTGGCATCATGGCTCTGTGGACGCAAGTGTTGGTCTGTCTGTCGGTTCCCCCACTTTGGTCCACACTGAACTACCTCAACAACTTTAGGGTGGATTGCCCCGAAACTTGTCCAGTACTTTGGTTTATGGCCAAATACCCACCAGCCTCAGCTGTACTTTGTATTTAGTGCTAATTAGCTAATGTTAGCATGCGAATGTGCTAAAATGAGATGATGAACGTGGGAAACATCACACCTGCTATACATCAGAATGTTAGCATTGTGAAGTTAGCGTTTAGCTCAAAGCACCTCTTTCCCTAAGTACAGTATCACAGTGCTGCTAGACTTGTTTTTGTAGTGTATAATAAATAACAGCTGTCAGGTCTCAGGAAGCTGAGACATTTTTGCTGGTGAATTCACTTTTTTCCTCCCCTCCTTTCTTTTTTCTCTCTCGATTCAGTCATAAAACAATTCCATGTGTACCGTCGCTCCTTATTCTAACTGCTTCTGTTGACCTGAGGAAGGTGTAGGCGCCCATGGTCTAACGCAGAAATCCAAACAAAATAAACAGCAGTAGCAGCAACAAACAGTAGGAGTTGCAGTGGCAGCAATGAGCACCTGATCCCTCACCTGCCTCCCACCAACAATCCCTGTAATTTGCACTGGTTGGGGGAAAAGAACAGCACGTAAGGCCTAAAAACTAACAACAAACTAGTGCTCTTTAAGATCCAAGCAATCTTCTATGGCATTGTAGAAGTAAAGGAATGATGTAATCTGCTCTAAAAGAAAAACATGTTCTTTAATAAATATGCAATCATGCTAATACCCTGGTAAGATAAGACACCCTGGTCACGTTTGGTAAATGTTCTTTCGTTAATCAGTGATAGGCTCTACATCCACGGGTACATTGCAAACAGGAAGCGCTAATAGCTAATTTGGTATACTTTCCATGGTGCCAATTTGACAAAATGTCAACAAATATAAGGCTAATGGGGCTGAAGTTGTAGCCCACAGCTAACTCACTGAATCCATGGTGAAACAAAACAGACAATAGAAGTATTCATAGAATAATAACAGGAGTGACAAATCCAGTAATATGAACTTTCTTTTCATGTTGCACTATCAATTTTAACATTACTAAAGCTCAGAATGTCCCATCACTCCTTGCTGCTACACTGACACTCTCCTCTATCCACTCATATACAGATTGGTGGGGAAGGGGTGTTCTTCTGGCAGGTCCGGGGTGGAAGGGGGTGGGGGGGTCACAGTTGTTCCATTTCATTTTGTCCAACAATGGAAAATGGTGCAACAGATACACATACTTTAATGCTTTTCACTGGTGCCTCCGTCATGTTGGACGCAGGCAGCTGACCCCAGAGCAGCTCCTGATTTAACGCTTTATTGACTGACAGAGCTGACGACAGGCCCCCGGGGGGCTCGCCTACGCACACATGTTGCGCGGAAAAGCTCCTCTCACGTTTCAACGTCTGGAAAGTGCATTTCCTCTCCGACTGCAGGTTAACGGTGCCCTCTGAAAGGCTCCGGTCATCCTGCAGGTCCGAGGTCTGTTAGGGTCTCGTAGAAGGGGGTTAAACAGTCTTGAACATTGATCCTTCCGAAAGGTTACCGTGAATGTTCTCAAAACGACGGCCGCGAGAATAGATTTTAGAGAGAAAAACTGTTCCAAAACCAACTAGAAGGCAAGAAAAGATGAATCCATATCCAGATATGTAGCAATTAAAGCTGCGCTAACGAGACGAGACAGGAGTTCCCCTCGGCTCTACAGAGCATTTCAGCCTCTTTCAGCTCATCGTTTTGGGTTTCATGGCCCTTAAAAACCCGTGCACTCGTCAAACTAGCGGCTAGCTGGCGAACACAGAGTAGCATTTATAGCAGCTACTGCAAAGAGCCGGACATTCTTCTAGGGAGTTGGTGGAAACCAAAGCAGAGCTGGGAGGAGGAGAGTGAATATTGGACTCACACGACCCCGAACGAATGCTAATGTTGCCCCCCTACATGTGTAAATATACGTGTTGCTTCCTGCTTTCTTACAGCGCAGTTTCTGCTCGGTCCCCGCTTTGCTTACACTCTTTTGCTGATACCCTTGTTTTTTGTGGATCCGGGATACTTATAAATGACCGGGACTTTAATTTATATATTCACTATGAGAGAAGGCTTGCCCCTGTAGATGATGTAAGAAGTGTCTTGGAAGTCCATTCATTCATTCATTTACGCACTAAGGGTGTTTCCCTGTTCCCTATTTAACAAAGTGTTTCAGTAGAACAAGTACAGAAGAGCCGCAAAGTCAGCAAACTGATTCAATAATAAATTATTAATTAGCTAGCCAACATTACACCACCGTAAACTGCTGGAGTGCAGTGACTTGATTAAGGGTGTGATTTACTGCTCGTGAATTCAGCTTTCAAACTGAGAGAGGAATAATGTGTGATTTCTCCTCTCAAAAGTGAAATAATCTTGCTTCAAGTCTTGCCAACACAGAGTGCGAACATCAAGTGCTAAACCCAAACTGTCAAGAGTGGTGGGGCAGACAGACAAGACCTAGTTCTGAGCGGAGGATCTGAGACGCTGCCTGAGAAAGTCATCAGTGCCGGCTGGATGAAGGAACTCCCTGTGGAGAAAGATAAAACCAGCTGCCTGTCCTTTTCCCCTCCTGCACCCCCCCCCCCGCCCCCTTTAATTTCACGCCTAACCTCCGTGTTTCCATGTGCTAGAGAAAAGCTCTCATTGTGACCAAAGTGGACGGAGTTTTGAGTCCATGTCTTGGTAACGTGGCCCATCAGAGGAGGAGTGTCCACAATCACTGAGGTGAAACTTACTTGAAGTTGTCGTCCTCGACAAACTTCTGGAGCTCCTCGATGTAGCGAACTGACAACAGATACTTCTGGACATGTGGCAGGGTCACCAAGTGATCTGAAGGAAAGACAGGGTTAGAAGAAGAAGTCACTCCCAAGTAGTATGGAATCATTTTGACTACCTCCCTCAGTGTGCGATCAAAAAAGTGCACAAAAACAACAACAACAGGAGAATACAAATAGAAAGAAAATTGTTTGCACGTTCTTGGAATTCATGCCTATTTGGGCGATCAGCAACATCACCCTCTTGATCTGGTCTTTGAGGTAAGGAGGAAAAACTGTGGACAGTGTTTGAGGACAACAGAGCGCTGCCGGAACGAGTCCTAAAACCCGGAAATGAGTCAGCATGGGTTAGGGTTACAGACACTTCCGGTTCCCTCGTCTGGAAGTCAGCGGGTTTCTTTGAATGGGTTTTTGGTTAGATGCCTGAAATAAGGTCTGTGGTTAACACAAGCTGAAGAGATTTCAACGTTTTGTTCTCCGACATAAAATACGTCAGTAGATGCCCCCCACTCATGAACTTTGAAGCTTTTACATGTCTTAAAAAAGGCGGCTAAATGAGACGACTACATTAACGTCTTCACGCCGAACTCGGAAAGTCATCTACTCACTAGTTGTGTTTGTACTCTACATCTATCTGTCTATATATCTATATCTCTCTATATTCTCTTCAAAGTGAAGCTTAGCGGTGGTGACGTTGAAGTAATGTGATCATGGTGTAGTTCGTTTGTAGCCTAACGTTAGCTTTTTTACTTCTGGCGATTCCGTTAACGCTTCAAAAATCCTAAAAGTGGCGTTCATTAGTGAAGATTATCTCGCTCAACAAAACCTGTATCATAAACTTTTAATCCCATTGGCTTTTAGTCGAGGGGAACCAGGGCGATGCTAACTTCTGGGTTAGCCAACAAAAATACGTCGTCCCTGCAGCGCTCTGTACTCTGTACGACATTAGTCTACTTAAAGCTTGGGGTCTATATCTACGCTTTTTTGTTTGTTTTTTCTGCAATCTGCCTGTTTCAGATGTCGATGTCGGTTTTGTTTTCTTGCTTCTTTCCAGTATTCCTTTTCTTATCTTTTTGTACATGTTGGTGTCTTGAGATGCTTATGTCAATGTCTTGTCTGATAAATGAAATATCTCTATGAATAAAGTGTTAAAAATTAAAAAAAAAAAAAAAAGCTGCGGGGGTCATAAACTTTTTTTTATCTTGGGACCAAATATTGAGATTTTGATGTGTCCCAGGGACCCAAGCTCATTAAAACATATTGAACCATCACAATATCTATATTTACCACCTGTACTTATGTCACATAATGACACTTGAGCAAGTGCCACCTGCTGAAGAAGGCTGTAGGGTATGGCTGAAAGCCACGGCAATAGCCAAGTAAGTGAACCTTGAGTTTAGAAATTTATTTTTTTGAACTCTTCATGTTTTGGTCTAGAAACACCAAATCAAGTATAATATTACATTAAATCAACAATCTCAAGCAAGCAGGCACTGTACTGTTTCTACTGGATAATGTTACTTGTTTACCATAGTTACATGACATCTGCAGGTCGGAGATGACCCTCAGAAGGTTGTTCATCTGATTGGTCCGCTGCTCCGTCTCTATGATGCTATCTGACGCGGGATAGGCCGAGTCGATGTAGATCATGTCCAACAGGTAGATCCCTGGAGGAGACAGCACACGACCGGCGGCTCACATTTAAAAACACACCCACATCATTTCAAGGAAAGAATATGCGGCCTTCATGAAAACCTCTATGGGCAGAGAACACTCATGACCAAGGAATAGTGTGCTCCCTCGGAAGCATTAACGTAATTGGAGTAATAATGAAACGTACTGTACGGAACTTGGGAAAAGAAGTCGCGGTAAGGTCATTAAAAACATTCAGATTTTCAAGACATCTCGCCAGAGGCCTGCAGGTGAAAATTAGCCGGCCTGGTGTTCAGAGAAGCGCTGATTAACGTGCGGCGTCGTCCTTATGAATGGCCGTTAGTTTTCCAGGCCCCATGTCATGGGTGAAAATGTTGGGTTAAGGAGAAATATTTAACCTGATAGCGGAAGCTACAGGGGCTGTCAAGGGGGTTCAACGTATTCCTTAGGCGCCGTAAGTATCCACGCACAATTTGGACAGGTGTTGTAAAGACACAGCATGTTTCTCTGGACTCTGGAAGTGTTGGGATGGACGAGCTGAGAGACACTGCCATCCTTAAGGCGGGTGGTGGTGGTGGTGGTGGGGAAAGACAGGCTACTATGCATCTTATAGGTCGGTTGATTATGAATGGACATAGCAATGATTTTACTCATAGATACGTGAGGCATGCATATTATTATTTAGCATTAATTTACCTCTCTTACACCTCTTTATGTCTTTGGATACTAGCTGGGACATTTTTGGTGCCAGGATATGCCAAGGAATGTCTCCGAGGAGGCATTTGAATGAAAAAAAAACCTTTTTATTCAAGTGGAAGGGTTGCATGTGTGATTTCTAGCATCTATTACCAAGGACAGAAAGAAAAAAAAACAAAAAACAGTGCACTGCACGTGTCAAAAAAAACCTGGAAAACAAATGTTGAGTCACCAACTTTCCTACAATTTGTCTTAATTACTCCGTACTCACTGTTGCTAAATACCAGACTGGAAAGTCACCGCTGTATGCACAACATATTACCGGTTTCAACCAGAAACGTGTCCAGCTGTTTAACAAACAAATCAGTACAGGGCCTACGCACCGCCACAAATTAAAACCTGACCAGTGCCAACGATACCAATAATATCTCAACATCCGACAGTTTTCCAAACTAAACAAATATTCAGTGCTGCCCCTGAACTGTGCTCACGTTTGGGTGGAAAAACCTCGTTGGACACCATCTTTTCCACCGAAAAAAAACCGCACCAATTCAATTCTATTAGGGTTGGCTGCATGGAGCAGGGTGGTCCGCCATGTTCAGCGGCAGGAGACTGAACTCCCGCCTGAGATAACAGGCTTTCATGAAGTAATTCATTAAAAAACACAACACGTGGCTAACTGTAACATCCCTGGTTTGAATCGGATCAGGGACCTGTGTTGCACGCCACCCCGTCTGCCCTCACAAATCTTGACTGATTCTCTACGCCATAATTTGTTTTTTAAAAAGCTGTCTGCTGTCATCTATTTGGTGGTATTTAATATTCGATATTACCATTATTGTTGACTCGCAGCGTTTCATTAAAGTGTAATTAGTGAGCACCCGATGAAGGGTTTTTACCCACATTTTACGTCCACGCTGGTACAATGCTGGCGGCTTTGTTTACAAGTAACAAATCTTCCCTCTGATGTTTGCGGTCACGCAGAGAGCATCTTTCCCGAACTCAACTAAAAGCTGCAAAACCGAGACGGACGAAAAAACTGCTAATTTGGGGGTTTCAAGTTACATAACATTGGTTAGGCGCTGTTCATGGTGGCCCGGGAAAGCCCAGCCACAGTGCAAGCTGGCGGAGCAGGAACACATGGAGAAAAAACAAAACAAAAAACATACACCACATATGGGAATACTAAGCGTGCATGTAGAAATACCCCGCAAAATACAGGAAGTTCTCTTTGACGCCCCAATTATCAGTTAACGTCAGCCATCAACGGTTTGAATTAAACTAGATTCAGATATGAGCTTCAAAAGGTACGGAGGACAATTCATGTGGATTGATTGCTTTTGTATTTTTTTATTTTATTTCGGGCATCATAAATACCGGTGTGTTTACCCTATGCTTGGAGAATTGTAGTGTAAGCAGTAGTAGTGGCGCACAATTTGAAATTCAGTAATTACGTTCCAGTTACTAATGTGTTAGCTTAGCTTAACTCCCGGTGTGTAAACCCTCGCCGCTTCACTGCGAGGTTTCGGGACTTCTGGAGAGCTTGTGCGCCGCCGCGGAGGCTAACGTTAAGCTAGCTGTCGACGGTCAGTAAATGCCACGTGTGGCCCGTGGGCGTCTTTGATGGAGTCATGTAATTACGTTTTGTTTTTTTTAGTTTTTATGAGCAATGTGTGATTTGTTATTTTCCCCCAGATGCTTCACCATTCCCACAACCCAACATAACGGTATCCCACAATTCCCCCATTCCGTCTTCGACTTCGCCAGTCCCCTCCACTCTGCAAAATAAACAAAGGAACGCCACGTTGCTTTGTCAGTATGTTTGGTGAATGAATTTCCCTTCCCCTTTCATGCAACCTGAAAGTATCACAATGAATCCCAATCACGGTCAGATTGGCCCCATGTACACTTGGCCCTCCTCCAGCCCAGGAGGAGCTGGTCATGCACCTGGGGCTGGTCGGTAACCGCCAAAAAAACACCAGAAGAAGAACCTTTAGCACTTTAGCGGTTTGCATGAACTCACCTCATTTATGAACCACTTAGCAAGACAAAAGATCACGTATAGATCCCCCACGTGGATCAGCGCTCAATACTGCCACACGGGTCATTCAGCGGTTGAACTGATCGGGGATCTGATGAACGCTACAGCGGCTTGGTGTGCCTCTTATTGTATATTGCATGTGTGGAAATCGCCACCACATATGGAGGGGGTTTGAGCAATCGTCTTGAATGCTTCTCGGATGCGTTTACACTTAGCTGGAACTGACTCGGTGTAAATGGGGTCTTAGCGTACGCTTGCTTTGCGCGAGTGCATTCATAACAGTTGTAGAGAGTTCTTAACTCCTGAATATGTGAAATAAATGATCTTCAGTCAAATTAAATTAATTTAAAAAAAAAAGGAAGAAGGAGGAGGAAAACCTTCCACGTATGTCATTTCATAAGTATAATTGAATAAGAACGACATACCCAACGCTACACTAAACAACAGCATGCATAAAATGATATAGTGGCTATATCAGTAAAGAAATGAAAGCACTGTGGTCAGTTAACATTGTTCACTCTGATGTGAGGGCTCTGGTAGCAGCAACCTACTGTGTCTAATAACCGACTGACTGTTCTGCCCGATTGGGCTTTAAGTACCACACTGAAACCCTGAACTAATGACTCGCAGCTGCTAAACTCATTACATGCGAGAGCTGCAGCTGAAGACCCCACTGTGGTTAGCTAGTTGACTGATTAGTAGACATCAATAAATTCCATCCATGTTTTCTTTTTCTTTTTTCTTTTTCAGGCTGTAAATGTTAATCTCCTGATTTATGTTACAAAGAAATCTGACGGTATTCTTGCCATCATTAAAGGCGGAATGAGTAGGATTTGTCGGTTGCCGTTTGTAAACAGAACTTTCAGAGCTGGGCCCCCTCCTCCCGGCTCGTAGCTTCCTCTTGGATGCTGCTTATGATCTGGCACCTGGTTGCTACGTTTTTTACACATATAGACACCCCCACGACTTCTAATGGGCCAGAAGTGATGATTCTTGATTTTAGGAAAATCCTACTCATTCTGCCTTTAAAGGTCCCATATAGTAGAAAGTGAGCTCTCCATGTGTTGTTTGATTATAAAGCAGGTCTCGGTGCTGTATAAATACTGGGAAAGTATCAAAACGCTCAGTCCACAGAGAAATGAAACACAGCCCGTATTCAGACACTGTGCCTTTAAATGAGCCGTCAGGACTTCCTGTGAGGTTGTGATGTCACAATTATACAATCACACTCAGCCACGCCCCCGAGCAGGTCATCTGCTCCTGGCACAGCACCACCCACCAAGTACAGGGACGCTCATCCACCCGCTCAGTCTGTCTCAGTTATTGGAGCGCTCTGCTCAGGAACTACTCTTCAAGTGTTTGGAGGTTGTTCAGTTTGTGTAAAACGGCTTGTTTCAGACAGAGGGGGGGGGGGGGCTGAGGGGCTGCATGAAGGGCCAGGAGGAGATGCATAAGGACTTTTTCTGAACTGTGAATCATGCAGAGCTGCTCTAGTGGACTCCCAGAATAAAAATACAGAGCTGGAAACGAGCATGATATGGGACCTTTAACAACTCATTGGACACAGGCCAATTCCCATATCTTTGAAACAAGCACCACTTCTCAGGACTTTCTCAGGTCTCTCAAGGTCTCAGCAACCTCTTTGTAGGGCGGCAAACAGCGATTACTTAGTCTATTAGTCTATAAAATAAAATATAAAATAAATTAAAAATAATTCCCCCGAGCCCAAAGTGACGCCTCCAAAACCCCAAAGACTCTTGGAAGAAAAAAGAAAAAGCAGCAGATCCTCACATTTAAGAAGCTGGAGCCGGCAAACGTTTGACACTTTTGCTTGACGGTTTATCGATTATCAAAATAGCTGGCAACTCATTTTTCATTTTTTTCTTTGCAATCATTGCAGTAATCGTTGCAGCTCTGCTGTATTGTCGCATGTTTTGTTGTCTAAGTAAAGCATGCAAGTTGTGTACCAGCAATTCATTGACCACTGAAGGGAACAGAAGTGATTTTCTCAATTCCAGTCTGTTTTTACTCTTTTTGAAAACATATTACAGACGCATCATAAAATCAGTAGTTTCCCACAGCCTATTACTCTGTGGGAATCTCCACTAACTGTGTGCGTGCACTTTGATCAAGAGCAGATGTGGGGGGGGGGGTTCTCCAGGACCACATCTCCAGCACAGGGAACCAAGCTATTACACTTGTAGATCAACTCAGGACAACGCAGCAAGTAGCCAAGACATGACGCTGGAGGTCTTTAAAGGGTGTCTGGTGGTCCTACAAGTGGACGCTAGACGCTGGCACCTCCAGGGTTAGGAAAACCAGGATAAACAGACCCACGTGGCTCCTTATAACAATTACCAAGGATTCTACTGTGCACAAGGGCACTATAAGCTGAAGTTAGTTTTATTGAACATTTAACAGGAGGTAAGAGATGTCGGAAATCTTGACCGGGCAGTCTGTATGGGACCGAGATCAGAGAGCGTCTGCGGCAAAATACCCATTACCTCAGTTCTTCCTTAAGGCCGCTGCATGCCGCGGTGGTTACCAGGCACCGAAAGCGCCTTAATGCAAACATCCACGGTGGCATCGTCGTGATTTAAGTGCAGGGCTGCCACATGCTTCTTGAACTTGTGCAAGTGTAAGGATGACACGTGTTTGTCATGCCTTTGAAGCTGGGCTACCGGGCTGGACTACCAACCGGTAATATGCACTACTGAAGGTCACCTAATGTTGTTGTTAAAAACTACTTTAAAGACCTTCATCATTCAACTTGATGTTGTGCTTAAAAAGGTCCATATTCCCAATTCACCCTGGTGACACTGTACGTCACAAATCTGCGAAACAAATGTGAAAGAATGTGGGGGGGAAAAAAACATTAACAAGATGGGCAACAATATTAAGTACCTTCGAGAGGAATTCAGATTCCACTGCTCTGCTAAAAGATCACCCAAACGGTGAAAGAAAAAGGAAAAAAAATAGAGAAAACCTCTCTGCAGGATGTTGGATCAAGTCAGGGTGGTCAACTTTTTGCCCCAGGGCGCTCAAGCAGGATAATCTGGCCCTGCTAAGCTGACAGTTTGCCCTGGCTTCCTCTGTGCTGAACAAATCCAGGATATACAAATCCTGGAACTATACTGAAAGCACAGAGATGAACATGCTCATCTGAACAAAAAAAAAAAGAAGCAAATTTTCCCAAAATGTCAGTGTTGCTTTAAAATCCAAGAACAAGAGGCCAAGTATACTTTAGTGGCTGCAGACAGAGGCAACGTTGCACACACTGGGGGATGATGCATGTTCAAGCCTTCGTCCGGAGTAGGGCTTTAAGCTGCTTAAAGGCCCCATATTGTAGAAAGTGAGCTCTCCACGTCTTGTGCGATTATAAAGCAGGTCTGGGTGCTGTATAAATACTGGGAAAGCATCAAAACGGTCAGTCCACGGAGAAATGAAGCACAGCCCGTATTCAGACACTGCGCCTTTAAACGAGCCGTCGAGACTTCCGTAAGGTTGTGATGTCACAACTATACAGCCACACACCCCAGCAGGTCACCTGCTCCAATCACAGCACGCCGACAAAGTAGTTATTGGAGCACTCTCCTCAGGACTACTCTTCAAGTGTTTGGAGGAAGACAGGAGGAGACACATAAGGACTTTTTTTTTCAACTGTGAATCATGCAAACATGGACTGGCCTGCTCCACCTCCAATCCTGAGGGTCAAACACCGTCACTTTTAACACCGTCATGATGGAATCCAAGCCATTTGACTCAAATACACTGAAACTCGTGTAACCGTTAAGGTGGCCTTCAGAGTTTAATAAAGGTTTGTGCTTTACCGCCTCATGCATCATTCTCTACTGCTGAGGAACATTATATATAGCCAGGACTTCTACAAACAAAGGTTAGCTGGGACGTAGCATTTAGGTGCACAAGCAGTGATATCTACACGTCAACATAGGATGTGGAAAATGGGGGGTGGGGGGGGGCAGACATAACATTTTATAAGGCGTTGGAAAACACCAGAGGGCACAGGTGGACGTGCTGGGGAATGTGCATTCATAAAAAAGTTACAGGACTCCCAATAAACCGGGGAGCACACCCGCACTTGCACCTGGAGAGTATCTGACGGGGGTTCGGCAGATGTATTCATCAACGTCATTCGGACATTTCACTGGGGGAGGAGAGCGTAGCTGTCCTGCAGATATCGGTGGCGTTTTCCACTGAAAAAGGTACTGATCCTTGTCCTGAACCCTGAAACCCTGGTCACTTCCCACGTAACATTCTCTCATTTTTCCTGAGAATATTTGCACATTTCTAGTTGTGGGACTTTTCAAGTTCTCCGGTACGATACGCGTTCCTACGCCGCCTTGTGCGCCAACACATGGATAGAGGAGGGCGTCAGTGTTTAAGTGACACAAGAACCATGTCGATAACAGATTTTGAAATGACCCAAAAACGTGATTTTAAAAAGGTAACAGTGATAGATTTCACTCCCACAGCTTTTTGTCTTTTTTTCTTATTTCCCTTCGGGATGAATTTTCGACAATACTTTGGGTGATTTTTCAAGGGGAGTGCATGGTTGCAGTGGAGGGAGTCAGTAAGTAGTGGGGGGTTCCGCCTGAGACCCATTACATTTTGGTGATTGAATGAAAAGTCGTGCTGCTGTTAGTAACCGTGGATGTACAGACAGCCATCGAAGGAAAACGTCTGAACTTGATCTTGATGATGTTTCTTTACGCCATTTCCGACCAGATTTATTTACGTTCATCCTCAAAAGGACATCAGAACCAGCCGTCACTGACGGGGGGGGGGGGGGGGGGCGCATTCTCCAGGACGGGGTGCCACAAAATAATAATAGCACTTTGTCAACCTTGATACCTTTGCTCAACCTCTGTGGCCATCAAGAACGTAACCTAATGGCTTTGTATTTGTATCAACAGCTTCTTGACCAGAGGCTAGCATAGATTAGCATATCACGGAATATCCCATTAAGGCAAACTCATTTGTATGATTTTGTTTCAGTTGGATGTTTTGCTGCAATCGTGTTATCTTTCAGCTCAGTTCTCCCAACCACACCTCGAATCATCCTGCCAAGACTGATTGTTCAAGTTCATTGACGACAGTTCTCTCCGATCTTTGATCACCTTTTAGACATGTGCCTCTTAATCTTTTACAGCGATCTCGCTTGCCTTTTTTTTTTTTTTGTGTATCACGTTCAGCACCAAGACCGAACCGAACGCTGTCAGATGAACCTTTTTTTTTTATCCTTGAGCAACCGAAGTGAAACATGCAGAGTTTCCACTTTCAAAGTAATGACTGTAATAAATGCATTATATCGATCTTCACCTCGTATGCACAAAGAAAAGAACGTCAGTTTAATAAACTCCCCAATTTTTAAGTTGTTGTTGAGGAGATTCTTCTCATAGCAATAATGTAAAAAATGCTGGAACTGTAGTTTGACGACACTATGAACCTTACGAAGAGGTCAACAGATGAGCGGTTTGTTGTTTTATTACGCTCTCGTAGCGCCGACAATGGATGAACCCGCATCTTCCTACCATTGAGGTTGAAAGGCTATACGTTTATAGTCCATTCACATTTCAGACTTTGGGGAAAATTGCAACTAACAGAATCCTGACGAGCTATTTCACCAGTTCTTTTCAGAATACAGTGAATCAAACCAAGTGAACTACGACAAAGCAGAGCACGGATGCTTCAGTACGTTAAAAAACCATCTCGAGATCAACAGAAAATCTGGATGATTGCGAAGTTTCTGCTCTCGTTTCACATGTCCAGCTGTAAATCATGACGGACGCACACACTAAAGTGCTGCCAGTTTGCAAACTCCGCTTCTAACTCATCATCCCTGTTGCAGCCGGCCAAGCATGACTCACTCTAAATCATCAACGATCACAGTCTTTCCCAAACCTTACCGAGTAGTTTTTGTGCCTTAAATGATGACGAAGTCTGGTCCTCTTCTCTGTTTTTCTTATCGTCAGCAAATCCCATGAAAAAGACCAAAACCAACAATGTGTTCATCCGTCTGTCAACACTTTCTGACAATACTGCATACTGTACATTAAGAAGTATTTCTGTTGCTACAACAAAATCTGTAACAACAAGCAACGTTCAAAATGCGACTGAGTCTTAGTCGCCTCGAGCAAGACTCCAAAGACAAATACGTACGCTTTAATGAAAAACTTAACAAAAAGGCATCTACGAGGACAGCTACGTATTATCAACGTTACTCTCATGACGCCAGAGTCTCGCGTTGACCTTTGACCTTTTTACAAGAGTGGAGACGCTGTGCAGAATTAGCATCAAAGCTTCAGTCGACCGGTTTGTAACTTTAGAATCGGGCCATCGACCCGGTTCAGGGTACATATCAATGTAGTCGCATCTTTAATGTCAAACCTGGATTCGTACCGGTGATACCGTTACGCCCCAACTTACTATCACATACTGATCTATTGTGAGTGAAAATGAACAGACAGATGCATGTACCCTGTATCAATCCCAAGATTAAATCTGGTGCCGCAGGCAGTATTTCAGACACAAACATTGACATTCTCGAGCAGCGCAGTGAGAAACATCTTCAGTAGCACACCGAAGATGCGCACGCACGGGGGGGGGGGGGGGGGTGTCAGGGGTCAGGGTAGCTTGGCCAACTGCCAGGACTCAGCCGCCATTTTCTACACGTCGCTTCTTTTCCGAGTCTACTACTGTTGTGGTACATGGTCTTTTTCTGCCATGCTGCTTGGTGTGTGTGTGGTCCGGCTGCCTGTTCGCGAAACAGGCCAAACAATGCTGGAACTGCTGAAGGGCAGAGGGCCAGAGCCTTCTCACCCGGAGCACAGGGGTCAGCGTCCTCACAGACAGCCAGTCTACAGCAGAGGCCATCAGTGCTTGTCTTGGCTTGGTCTCCTCTTCAGTTGGAAGTGTGAAGCCGTTACATGTTTTCTCCTCGGGGGTCAAAGTTAGTGCTGCAGGGCTGATTCATCGCTCCAGTTGTGATCAGGGTGGAGACCAGAACGCAGCTACACAGTGTTACGTAAATGTTCGGCATGTCGGGGTCAGGATCTCTTAGTGTTGTTATTCCTCACAAAGCTATCTTTCGATAAAACTCACTGTGGACTGAAGCTGAAATCTGGAACTACTATACCATATTCTATTATTACCATAATACCGTATTTTTTGTTATCTGGGTAGTTCAGCTAGCTGCAGTGCTGCGAGCTAGCTACAGCTTACGTCGTCTCAAAACGTCTCGATCGCCCCCTGGTGGCTGGCTGCAGTATAAGTCATAAGCCCCACCCCCCTCCGTGTTAGCGGATGGGACAAACTAAAAAAATATTTATGGCCTCGTTTTTGTCCAGCGGGAGGAAGTGGAGACGCGTCGGGCCATCTTTATGTACAGCCCATGGGTTGCATCTGCACGATAACTGAGCCCTTTGTACAATCAACATGTCACAGTGTCAGATGCTTCAGGGTGAGATGATACCGAGCTGACTTGGAACCAGCCATGAATGGAAAACTGACCCTGGATCCGATCACAATCTCACAACGTCTCGGCGACTGTATTTCTGTCTGCTTACAGCACACGCTTAGTGTGTCCTGTAGTCTGTCGGGGGTTCCGTATCCTGCCGGCGTCTTGCGGGGGGGGGGGGCGTGACAATACATATCAAACTGAATTGGCTCCAACGCCCAGTTTGAGGAGGATTTTCATTCAGCTAGCTGGACAGCTGTTTCCACACAAGTCCCGAGACGACGCGAGAAAGCGACAACTTGCTCAACAAGTGGAGCTGAAGTGGAGCGAGGACCGCCAACGAGTACACACCTCGCAAGACGCGCGCGCGAGACAGTAAAGGCTCGACCGATGCGGGCAGAGTGCGATGGAAACCAGCTCAGGCGGCGTTCGGAGACCCGCGTTCAACACACCTGCCATCAGGAAGCCAAGTGAAACTCTTGGGCTTTTCACATATTAGACATTAGACAACGTATTGCTTGAAACTCCAGGAACTTCCTATAATCCTGCTCCTCACCCCAGGCTACACCCAAGTCCCAGCTGAGAGACATGCTGGCTGTTCGTGATATCAGCTGTGCTGGCAGCTCCGGCCCAAATATTACATCTGCATAACACGACACGGAAAGCCTCGCAAACATTTGCCGATGATGTCACCCTGAGCGCCGGGGTGTAATGCCTTTCAGCTGTGCTTGGTCTGCGGAGCCGGACGGGCCTGTAGTCTCTCCCCCCCCCCCACACACACACACACACACACACACACACACACACACACACACACACACACACACACACACACACACACACCCGGCTTCCTGTCTCCCGGCTTCTCTGACGCACGGCGAAGCCTGGTCACGAGGCGTCTACCGACTCGTACATCACCCAGAGCTGATGGCTGACGGTTTGAATGTTTCTAACTGATTCATCTCATGCTTAGAAAGTTTTGAAGACAGTCCCATAGACACCAGTTGTACTTATATCTCAACCAGTGCATGCGCTCCAAACTCCAGTCATTAGTAATAATTGGTTATATAATGCATTCAAGTCTATGGTGGTGCCATTGTATTTAGAATTTGGGGGGGGGGGGGGGGCAGAGAGGTGGAAGTGGGAGTCCTGATCTGTAGCTCTCTGTGTTATTGTGGCATGGCTGTAAGTAGTTGTACATCGCTTGACATGATCTCGATTTTCTCAATTTGTGTTTGCAACCTTGCGTTCACATTTGCAGCCTTTAAAACGCTTCATCGAGCAGGTTTGTGGTTTCGACAGTACAAAAAACATCATTTTTTAAAGTGTTTTGAGTGTTTTTGGGGTCCAACATGCTGACACAGTGTGCAAAAAGTGAAGGAAAAAAAAAAAGAATTGTCAGGTCATACAGGTGATGTGTGTGTACCGAAGAAAAAGATAACCAAACACCGACGTGGTAAACATTTTTTTTTAGAGTGGCGTATAAAGGCAAGATTTGCTGGTTCGGCGGTCTCAGCCATTGACCTCCATCAAAAGTGCTCCTCGGCTCCTGCGTCCCGGGTCTGAGCAGGAAGGACGGGTTCACAGGCCGGACAGAGGGCTGGAGAGCGGTGACAGGCCGGGAAAGAGACACGGGATCGCATGACGGACGAAAGCCAGTCCCGAGAATTAAAGGACACACACACACACACGCAAGAATCCTAACGAAGAACACTGAGGATTGTGGTTCTGGTTTCACGCTCTGCTGCATGTGAATGTGCTCGGAGGCGTATTCCAACTTTGCATGGAGGCACTTAAAAATGAGCATCATAATATTCCCTTTAGACATTTGAATGACAATTCAATGTTGTGACAATGTTGCGCCGTTAGAGCTTCTTAGTTTCTTTTGGTGCCGTTTTGTTTTTGTGTCCAGTCTACAACCCCTCCAAAATAAAAGCCCAGATTATCTTGACTAGGAATACGGCTCACTTGAAGCTGCAAAAAGTTTAACCGTCCGAAAACGCTGTTGGACCTGCAGTAAAAGCACAGCTCGAGTCGGGTTTCCCCAAAAAGCTCTCACGGGATGATCTCCTCGCCCATCTTGGGTTTTTTTTTTTTTAAATAAATCCATGGATTAGAGACATCACCCATTGCCAGTTTTTGCGAGCATCTCATGCAATCAAAAACAAACATGATGACTCACTAAGTATTTGTTGAAAAGTCTTCGTCAGGTGTTACGCAACCGGCGATTGCCATGACAACACAACAGACTGCATCCCAGCCCTCGGCTTCTTGGCAGACCGTGCGAGCGGACGGCCTCTAGCCTGGCCTCGCAGATAAGACATCGGAGTCCGTGCGAGGGTCGTCTGAGAGGCGGCCTCTCCGCTTCTATTAAAGCCCGGGACTCCAGGAGGCCAGGAGGATCAAAGACACCCCCTTTTGTTCATCTTTTTAAAGTCTCTGGCTGAACCAGAGGGGAAAACAAACGGGGTGGGGGAGGAGGAAAAACAGAAGGTAGACATCCTCTCTCTCTCTTTCCCGGAGCTCCCCTCAGCAAGCGCAGGTCACACAGATCCGCATGCTCCAGACCTGTGACCCCCTTACCGCAACACATGCGGCTGCTGACATGTGCCGGTCTTGAATCCTGGGCCGGGTGAAGGAGAGCGATACAGTGGGGGGGGGGGGGGGCTACAGGGGGACAAGGGTTTCGGTGGGGGCTGGGAGCCTCCGTCCAATGCCTCCATGATTGTCAAGGGGAGGGGGGGGCGTCGCCGCGGCGCACAGCTTAATTACTTCAAGCAACAAGAAGTCTCTCACTTGTGATCGCAGGAGGACAAGAGGAAGAGGGAGGAGGGCTCTCTGGGTCGAGGAGGACCAAGGCTCAGTCTGCAGGAACAGGCTCTCAGTTTTGGGACCCAGTTTGGGACCTGAGGGTGGAAAAAGCCTCCGCCGCGGATGAATGACGTTACAGCAGGACAACTTTGAAAGCTTGAATGGACACTTAGGCACTGTTAAAAAAAAGGGAGGGGGAAAAAAAAAAAGAAGAAGGAGAAGAGGAAGAAATCTTGGCAGCCGGAACACTCTCCCTGACTTACGCTCTTCATGGAGACTTGATTCTGACGGCAGGTGAAGTGAATAACATGAGGGACGTGCCTCCGACAAAAACAGCGGACTGAAGAACGGATGGAATGACTCTGACCGGCGAGGACTGGGAGTCACACTTGCCAGAGGGGCAAGGGATATAAAGGGAAAACGAGAGACAAGCGGGTGAGTGGGGCAATTATCCGACCTGACATTTCCTTCCCTTTCGCTCCCCTTTCGGGACGCTAAAACCCAACTTATGTGAGACAGCATGCTAGATGTTCTGTGTTCCAACACTGCCTGATGACTACACCGAGTTCTTACAGCTTGAAATATCAGGTCCTCTCATCCCCGACTGGTTCACTTGCGCCCCTTATTGTCCTAAAAGTACATCAAGTGTTCTTTGTTACGCCGAGTCTCCGGATGCATTTCAGGCCAGCTTAAACCGCCTGGTCAGGGTTCGACGAGACGTCCAGCCAGTATATTCCCGGTGTGCAAATAAATTTAGCTTCAAAGCTTTCCTTTTTTTATTATTTATTTCTAATTTGAAGACATGACGAGGCTCATTCTGTGTTGTTTTGTACACATGTGATGATGAAGACCCTCTTCAACTGACTCCTTTCAGTAAATCTGAAATTACAGATCAGTGGACTCTGCACAAACTGCACAACTCCCACGTAAAATTTGAAGCCGGTATTTTATTATTATTTTTTTTTAAATTATTTTCTATTTTTAGATTCCGCTATAAACTCGCTCGGTGTGACCAAAGTAATGCAAGGTGCGACTGGGACTTGAATATGTTTCGGGAACGTCCACTGTTTGCTTGACCCCCTGTGTGTTTCAGGGCTGTTTCATGGTTGTGGAAAAAAAAAAGAAGAAAAAAAAAGAGGAATTTCACACATGTCCCCACCCCTTTTTTGGACAGCATGGAATAATCCATTTTGGACTAAGGAGCTTTCGCTGCTAGTCGGACAACTAGAATACTGGAGCTCTGAGAGGCTCACTTTACACGGTAAAATGTCCTGCTCACGATTCTTTAAAAGCTGCACGACTCAGTGTTTTCATATTAACTATGGGCGAACAGTGCAGCTCATGGTTTTTCGGCTCGTTTTTAGCGCTCTCGTCGTCGCCCCCCCCCCTCCTGGTTTTCAGAGGAAGGGCTCCGGTAAACTCCCTGCACACGACCCGCTCAGCGCCGACACAGTTAAAGAGTTAAAGAGAGGATTTAAGCGGCTGAAAAGAGCCGGATGTGTCCGTTAGGAGCTGGTGGAGAACAAAAGCGGAGCTAAAAGAGAGGGAGTGCTGATGTTGGTGCTGATGTTGCTCTGTGATGCCGTCAAGCGGTGGAAAAAAAAATAATGATTTGAAAAGTTCCTTTAAATTCTGCAGTGTTTACTTGGCAGCAGTCCTCTTCTTCTTCTTCTTCTTCTTCTCTGCCTTTGTTGGTACAAACCGTCGGTGCGAGGACTGTCGCTCAGTGAAACTAACGGCAGGACTGCGCGTTGCGTCACCTGTGCGAGCGTGCCATGAGACAAACTAAACGGGGACATGCACGGGAGAAGAAAAAGAAAAAGAAAAAGAAAAAGTTCCATAATGCCACTGGATGTCTAAAACCGCACGGGGGAACTTTTACTACTCCTTTAAAAAAAAAAAAACTTCATTTTATGAGTTTATGCAAAGCTGCTGGGATTTTTAGTATAATAGGAAGACACACTGCCAGGTCTATTAAACTAAAAACACACACACCACTCTGGTCCACTCGTGTCTTGGCATGACGGGGTGAATGGCTCCTTTTTTTTTTTTTTTCTGGAAAGAGATCTCGATTTTCCTCCCAGTGAGGCCAGTTAGCTGGACGGCGTGACTGTGCGAGGAGTCAAGCCCCGCCACGTTACAGTCGGGAAGCGCGTCGCTGCTCCGACCTCTGCAATCAAAGGCCGGCGGGGGGGGGGGAGCCTTTTTTTTCGGTAACTACTGAACCATCAAGCAGCATGTGGAGGCAGAGCAGGAAGATATTAGTCAGAGGCAAGACGAAAGGCGGCTTCTCCACCCCCCCCCCCCCCCACACACCCCCACACACCCCCCACCCCCGGTGATCTGACCGGTTCCTTCACGTTGTCCATTGGTCAGCCAACTCTTTCAGCCGAATCTGCTGAATGAGGAGAGCCGGGCGTCTGTCTTTCCTCTCGCAGACGAGTCGCAGCCGCCACTGGCAACTGTTCGCGACACGTGTGTGTGTGTGTGTGTGTGTGCGTGCGTGAGCAGACAAAGAGAGGTTTGCGGGGCTTGCTGGCTGTTAGGGTGTCTAGCTGTGTAATGACCACACACACACACACACACACACACACACACACACACACACACACACACACACACACACACATTAGCCAGGGAATAATGGTAAATACGCACACTTTGACGTCAGCTTCACTGACAAGTTCGGCCTTTATGAGCACAGACAGAAAAAATTTGAGATAACAAAAAAAAAAAAAAAAAGTCAGTGCGTCTCTGGATAGTCTGTGCTGATGAGCGTCACTTCACGACATGTTCTGAGCAGCTACTGCTCATTCTCTGTGAGGGAGGTGTGATTGATGTGTCTCTCAGCAGTCAATTTTTAACCGCAAATCACAATTTGCCTCAGGGGGGCTTTTACAATCTGTACAGCATATGACAAACCTCTGCTTCCAATGAGGAATAAAAAAAATTGAATGGGGGGGGGGGTGTAAGAAAGCTCAGGAAGAGCAACAGAGGAGGGATCCCTCTCCCGGGTTGCATATGTGCATCGCTGTAACCGTCACAAAAAGCAGCAGGCCTTTAAGCGTTCGATGGAACATATATATGTATGTGTGTGTGTGTGTTTCCATGACGTATCCCGGCAGCCAGGGCCCTCACACACCTCCTTCAGAGAGCATACTTTACTTGTCACCTGTCTTTTTGTAGCAGAATATATTGTGGAATAACACATAGTGTCGCAGTTCTGGAGTAATGAATCAGATCTTTCCCTGAGAAAAAAAAAAAGAAAAGAAAAATGTTTCGAGACAATTCACAATCTGCGAGCTACAGGTGCGTTTTCAGGAAGGCAGAGCCTAGAAATGAAATGGGGGGGGGGGGGACTTTCTACTACAGCTGGCCTATAAAACATTACCACCACATGCATTTACAACACTGCAGCTCAACACGGGCCTCGTGAAAATAATAACACAAGCTCAGCCTCTCAGATGCATCTGGAGCACAGAGGGGCTCGGATTAGCGGCGGCGCAGTTTACACCTCACCTACAATAACAACTTCTTTCGGGAGCAAGAGCCCCTCGTCGTGTTCGTCCATTTTCCATTTCCACGACTGTAAATGTCACACGGGATGCATTCGTTCTACGGCGGGGGGGGGGGGGGGGGGAACTGCCCAGGCAAGCCTGAGAAACAGAAGCATTCTGAAGCTCTGTGGCCGTCTACACTCCTGCGAAACCTTTTGATGAATCAGCCACCATTCTGTTTGCACACGAATAGACGCAGCTGAAAAATGGGGGGCGACTTTGACGACTCACCGGGGGCAGTAGGTTATTTGCAAGGCTAATTAATGAGACTGATCTTAAAGCTGCAGTTGGCAATATTATTGAATTAAAATGATGGTTGAAATAAGTCATTTTGACCACTGCACGTCACTAACAATATCTAATTGAAGGGCTCCGTTAGCTAGCGCGTTAACTGGAGGAAGGAATCAAAACACAGAACCCCCTGATTGGTCGTTTGATTCAGACCTGGTCCAGTTTTTTTAAAAGACTAAATACAAAGGGGGGGGGTGCAATGGTCAAAATGAGTTATTTCAACTGAAATTATAATTCAATAATATTGCCTGCTGTAGCTTTAAGCTTTTAATTAAAGTATATATGTCAACCAACCAGCAAAGACTATATATGTTTTGCTACTGTGTAAGTAAGACAGACTCATGTTACAGTAGCTGCAACAGAACAGGGACCATAAAACAGAGAAAAGCAACAAATCTGCCAAATCTTTTGTTTGAAAGTCGTCGTCGTTGCCGATCGATCCACTAAACGCTTGAGCTCAAGTCCTCGCGCGGCCCATAATTCATGGCCGCACGTGTGTGAACATGTCAGTCAAACACAGGACAACCAGAGTCGCATAAACAGAACCATGTGCGCATCTGCTGTCGGCCTTGCCGTCTGTGGCCATTTTGGAGATCATGTTAAAATACTGCTCCAGAGAGACTGGCCAGGGCTCAGCAGCCGAAACACGGCTAATCTCCGAGACACCAAATTTGACGATATGATATTGATCCCAGAAACAAAAAGGGGGCGGGTGGGGGGGGGGGGGGGTGGGCCATTCATGAACTGAAAGATCTTCACATCTTCTGAATATATGCTCCTGTGAGCTCCGTGGTCCCCGAAAGGCTCCCAGGTTCCAGGAAAAGATCCCGCTGTTGAAAAGAGCTCGTGGATAGAGACAGATTGCAGCCTCAACCATTCGGGCCAAATCATGGGCCGAGAGCAAACATCGCCAGGCCTTCTGCCAGAAATATGAACACGCCAGATAATTGAATCACATGTTGAACTCACTTTTAGTCCACTTGTGTGAGTAATGGATTTGAGTAATGATCCGACAATCCTTCAGCTTGAGAAAAAAAAACCCCCGGCCAGACATTTACAGAGCTTGTTATTATTATGGGAAAATGGATTAAGTCCACTGCCGGCGACTGCACCGGCCTGGCCTGAAGGCAGGAGTTGTGGGGGGGGGGCATGTTATGATGTAGTAACTCCCATCTCCAACAACTGAAGATAACACTAGATATTGTCAGGGGAGATTCCCCTTTTGTGTTTTGTGTTATTAAAAATTCCAAAGCCGTGATAGCATTTCTTTATCCTAGGACCAAGAGAATCCTCATCGAAACACTGCATCATCAGGCAAGGTTTAAGCAAAGGCTGGAAAGAGGGAACGCATTTGCTTGAGCAAGCCTTCTTAGTCATTTGCTTTGGTATATTTACTGTACGGGATCAAGTTAGGGCCACTTTGAGCGGGTGTCTATTGTTAATTTCTTATCTAATAGCTTACAAAAAGATAGAAAACAACTTAATTACAACTGGATTTTGACACGAGCACGTGCAAGAAAAGCCGAGTGATGCTTTCGCAGCCGTGTATTCGGGCTTTTTGAATCTTTTAGAAGAGTTCATCCCTCTAGTAGAGTTCCATGCACTTGGGGAATCTATGACAAGGAGCACTGAAGCTGTTCTACAGGCTAAGGGGCCGGGTTTTGCTAGAGAAGAACCAGTTCGAATGACAATGGCGAAAAAAAGTGTTTATATACTTGTTCCGAAGGGCCACACTGGAAAATCAGTGGTTGTCGGGAGTGATGAGGAAAAACACAGCACCGAGTTCAAAGGTAATTGTGAGCACGTTGTTTCCTCGAGGCCCTGTAGCAAAATGTTCCGTGACCCAGTACTAGTCCGTGGCCCCAAGGGTTGGGAAGCTCGGGTCTAACACGAATGCCAAGCTGCTAAGTCGTGCTGTAATAAGAGTGGCAATTGTGAATATTATAGGAAAACACTGACACTGACAGCGAAGCTTTACAGGTACAGTCACCATTTTTCCATTCAATCAGTGGAATTATTCTTCCGCTAAAATACACAAACACAAATGAGTACGTAATAATATTTTAGGAGACGGGGTTGTCTGTGATGGCCCCTTGTAAAATCCAGGAAAGAGGAATAACAATTCTACCACTAGACTGGTCGGACGTGGCACATGAAAGCTGCAGCTAAAGAGCCAGATATTTTTCTCTGGAGTTAAACGGAGTAAACACTTGACTTACAGTCATCAAGTGGACACAAACACCACTCCAAATGAACGATGATGTCGCTCTGTGTCTGCTGGATGTGTTTGCCAAGTCGACTTTGTGTTTTCAGCTTGTTCTGCTGCCCCCAAGTGGCCAAAAATATGCACATGCTAATATCACTTCAGTGAATGATGTGAGAGAGTGGACATTTACTGATAATCTCTTCCCATCTGTTGCAGAAATCATCTTGGTTCAGGTGCTATCACTGTGCTATGATTCTCCCTGTGGTGGTTTTGTTGGTGCTCCTGTTGCTGTCTGGACCCGAGTCCTCTCTCCAGGGAGACACTCAGGAAATTGGGAACAGCGATGAGATCCTGGAGAGAGAGTTTATCTATGCGCCAAAGCGGCAAAAGCGTGCCGTGGTCGACCACAGCGCTTCCCAAACAGACAAATGTTCTTACACCTTTATTGTCCCTCAGCAGAAAAACAATGGGGCCATCTGTGTGAACTCCAAGGAGCCCGAGGCCCTGCTGGAGAACAGGGTCAACAAGCAGGAGCTGGAGTTGCTCAACACTGAGTTGCAGAAGCAGCGGCGGCAGATCGAAGCGCTGCAGCAGCTGGTTGAGGTAGATGGGGGTGTGATCAATGAAGTCAAGCTACTGCGCAAAGAGAGCCGCAACATGAACTCCCGGGTTACGCAGCTCTACATGCAGCTGCTGCATGAGATTATCCGCAAACGAGACAATGCTCTGGAGGTCTCACAGCTGGAGACCCGCGTGCTCAACCACACACACGAGATGGGGAGGCTGGCTGCCCGCTACCGTGACCTGGAACATAAGTACCTGCATCTGTCGGCCCTCGCCAGCAACCAGAGCGCTCTCGTGGTGCAGCTGGAGGAAAACTGCAAGAGGGGAGGATACTCGTACGGCGTGGTGCAGGAGAGGAGCCGTCCTGTCCGCCCACAGCCTCCTGTGATCCCTCAGCCTCCTTTGCAGATGCCTGAACTTTCTCCTGGAGGCTACAGACCCTACCATCCACCTACCTACAAACGCCACGCCACCAACCCCATGACTAATGAGATACAGAATGACCAGAACTCCAAAGCATTACCACCTCCACTGGCCACAATGCCAAGTGCTACCTACAGCTTCACAAACGAGCCCTCTGGTGAGTAGATGACCACACTGACACTTCGGTATCTTCCTCTGAGGTCTATTATTATTGTAACGACACAGGGCACACATTGTCCAATAAGGGGAAACGTTTCTTCTATAATGTTTAACCTCACTGAGAACATGCATAAAAAAGACCACAGAGATCTTTTTGACAGATTACTGCAGCTGCAACCACTGTTAAAGTCCCTATAATATCCATGTAGGATATTGTAGCCCTCCCGCCCCCCCAAAGAGGTTTTATTGAGAATAAAAATCCTCTCCAAATATGTTTCATAGCAATCTATCAAACAGCTCCTCCAAGGAGGTTTATTTGGCAAGGTAGGCATCCATGCGTACAAGTTCTTGCAGCTACCAAAAAACCTAGGTGGTTGGGCGATCCCCAACCTCAGGCATTACTGGTGGGGCCTGCCAGTTGAGGGCATTGACAATTTGGGTTACAGATAAAACAGAGACAGGTCAGAGATTGCGAAATCAGCTTTCACAACTTCGTCAGAGGCGGTGATAAATCCCAGAAGGAGGCCTTAGGCAGATGGGCCAAAACAACCATCACGGTATGGAGAGAGTAGCAGTATTGTCCAGTTGAGAGAGTTTACCCCCTTAAAATTAGACGGTTGAAGATAAGTAACTAAGCTAAGTAATACATTTAAGTAATTAACATTTCTTCAGATATTTCGAAATAAAAGGCTTCCTACTGAAACATCCAAATTGGAACAATCTCAGGAGGAACATCTGGTAAGAATTCAAAAGGGCCAGGACACCAAAAAGCAGATCACAAAATCATATAGAGCGTTGTCTAATATGACACAAACACTCAAGGGCTAGTGAGAGACATTAGTAAAGAAATGTGGGAATAATCTTCTCAGTAACTCTCAGTAAATCTTCTCGTAACGTTACAAACTCAAACATATGGAGGGATTTTAATGGAAGGTAGCCCCCCCCCCCCCCCCACCCAGAGAATTGCAAACAATACACATATACTCGGGACATGTTCTGTCTTGAGTACATTTTGAAGTGGAATATTCAAATTACTCGATAACGCATTTGTTTCCAGGCTCCCTAGAGACCCAGTGTTAGTCATACTTGGGGTGCTGCCTGGAGACATAAGAGATACGAAAAGGAAATACATGTTGTTCATACTGTTCGCAGCTGCCAAAAAAGCAATAACGCAGAACTGGCTCAACGAGGAACCCCCATCAATAACCACGCAATCTACTCGACGGAAAAAATGTTCATGTTGTCACCACAGAGCGTGCAATTTACAGAGACAAGGTCAATGCTTGTTGATCAGCCAGGCAGAAATCAGTGAGTAACATGGGTGCCGAAAACCTCCTACCCTTCATCATATGAACAAAAACAAGCTAGCAATGGAATACTGCTGTAGACAGGAGAATATACGGGGAAAACTGACTGCTGACAGGGCGTCCTGCTGGTTTTCATTTAAACCTTTGCACAACGGAGGAGCAGAAATAGTTAAGAGGGGGAAAACATATGGTATCAACAATGAAGAACAACTTGATGTAGTATAGGAATTATAGAATATGAATTGGGAATCCCAAAAGACCAATCTTGCTCACCTGCCTATGCACATACTTTGCCTCTTTCATCCTTCTTTTAACCTGTACTGGATTATTTCAGTAATGCTGCAAGTGTTCTAGGACCTCTAAGGTGCTCCACTGAACCCAGTAACCAGTAACTGTACTTAATGGTGCGATGAGATATGAATGAAGTACTGTATAGCCATTCAAACGTGTCGTCTCCGTGTTTCCACGTGATGCCTTCTGTGGTTACCAAGAAATACGGTGCACTTTTGCTCACGGTAATATATACTTGGCACACATAACACATGGTCAACAGTGACTTCTATATACTGATATACAGTATGCAGCTTTGTTAGTTAGCATTCTGTCTCCCCCGCAGGTCCTTTCAAAGACTGTCTGGAGGCTCTGGAGGGTGGATACACCACCAGCGGCATGTACCTCCTGAAAGCGGACAACGGCAACCGACTCATGCAGGTTTGGTGTGATCAGAGACATGACCCCGGCGGTTGGACTGTTATTCTGAGACGTCAGGACGGCTCTGTCAACTTCTTTAGGAACTGGGAGACCTACAAGGTAATAATGAGGATCTGAGACTCAATCAAGTTTCTATATGCCTTCAAGATAGTCCGGCATCCATTGCATTACATGGTGTGTGTGTGTGCTCTTTTAAAACAAGGCTAACAGTCTACAGCAATTATTATTAGACACCCTGTTGACACCAGCCAGATTTTGAAAGCAGCATGTCAATAGCATATTAGCAACAGCTGCAATAGACGTTTACGTGAAATTTCCACATTGACCCATGGACATCACATTTAACGATGGTGTAAAATTAGCTAGCAAGTTAATGTTACCTCAGCGGTCTGTCACTCTGGGTGAATATTTGGTCAACTATGTAGCTTAAGCCAACGTTATCTAGCTACCTAGCTTCGTTGTGGCAGGCACAGAGCGATGCACCTGCATCCGAAGCGTTAGATGTTCACCCTCCATTGTCTTTGTCAAAGTCGCTTTGAGATTCAAAACGGCTAATTTCGCCGAAAGGTGACCGAAGTTTGCGTGCCTGCTTTAAGCCTTTCAGGAGTTTAGTGGCTGCCATCTTGCAGGTATCCAGAGTCCACTCCACTTCCAGACTAGCCTTTGTTCCACTTGCATCTCTCTTGGAAATCCTTGTCATTTCAACAAAGCATTTCGCCACTACAGCTCCCATGAGGTTTTGGGTTGAGAGTTAAGAGTCATCTGAGGTAGTCTACTACTTAACAGTACTGTGGTGGTTGGTTGTGCATCCTCCTTTGTGGAAAACAACGCTAACACTTGGCAGTCCTGGCTAGTTGGCCAATTCAGAATTGCAATGGCAGCGGCTATGGGCTAAAGGGTGCAGGGGAGGAGTTTGGTAACACAGACACTGTCCTAAGCAGTAAAATTATGAAATACTAGTGTCACTTCATAAAAATGGAATTTGTACAAACAGGAATATGAGAGCAGCTACGCAGATATAATAAAAAAAAGACCTAATAAAGTTAAATGGATGGAATAATTAAACTGCCATTTAGCTCCCACAGCTGAAATCTATCTTTAACAAAACAAACTGTTTGGCCGATCCATCTCATTGTGTAATATGTGAGTAATCGTAAGAAAAACTCAAGAAAACAAAATGTATGAGATCACAACAGCAGAGCTGAAATCAATTCAAATGAACTAAACATGCTCTCACTGTTGCAGCCAGTGCAGTGATCCAGGGACTTCATAGCCATGTTTCCCAGTTACTACCGGTGGAACCCGACGTTACGTAAATACGGGTGAACAGGGTGAAACATTTAGTTGCCAGAGATTAACATCCTGTGGCCTAAAGTGAGGACATCCCAATCTGGATACTCTCCTCAGTACTTTAAACCCAAGATCAAAGCGCAACGGAGTACTTCCAAGTTGTCCCCCAACCCGATCTTTCCCCAACCCACCCTCAATGAGTCAACAAAGCACTTACACGCTCACATTTGGCAGGGACGAGGACCCCCCCCCCCCCCCTCTGATTGAATCCATGTGCCACGTAATTGAAGCCAGAGATTCAAACACAGTGAGCTCTGGTGGAGAGGATCTTAAAAACGTTCTGCCATTATGCCACTGCTCTTGGCCTCTCGCTCTGACATCATACCAGTCTTTCACAGATGCTTGGAAAACATGGGTGGCTTGTTGCTGGAAGTCCAAGGCTGTATCCGAGGGGAGAAATTCACCGATTCTCTCATGTAAATTTTAAAATAAGAGAATCGCTGTGGCATTTCCCTGTTAAATCATCTGTTAGGGACAGGAGGAATGGGTTATTCCTGACTGATTCAATGCCTTCCTCCTTTTACAGCAAGGGTTTGGAAACATTGACGGTGAATACTGGTTAGGCCTGGAGAACATCTACTGGCTGACCAACCAGGGCACTTACAAGCTGCTGGTGACCCTGGAAGACTGGACCGGACGTAAGACCTTCGCAGAGTACGCCAGCTTCCGCGTCGAGTCCGAGGCCAACTTCTACAAGCTGCGAGTGGGCCGATACCATGGCAGTGCTGGAGACTCCCTTACCTGGCACAACAGCAAGCAGTTTACAACACTGGACAGAGACCATGATGCCTACACAGGTGAGTGGAATGCGGTACAACAGGCCATTATAACTACTATTTTGGTATCTGATTCAATAAATTGCACCCACATATTGTATATGCAACTCATAACCGACTGTATTCAGGGTTGAGTTATGTATCCACCTACGAGAGTTGATCCAGACACTGCCTTGTGATAGACCCTGGCCTCCATGCCACCCTGCACAGGATAAGTGGGCATGATGGTAGGATACAGAATCTGGGCACATCACCATTCTGGCTTGAGGCTATGGGTATACAATATATGGTACTTAGACAGCTACCAATGTTTGGTAGAGTTTCCCCAAAACCGAGACGCGTTACTCCATATTCGAACTTGAAGGTTTCTACTGCGTTTTATAACATAGGAGGACCACTTCTCACCAAGACCACATCTACTAACATCAAAAGAAATCATTTTACTTACAGCACATCAAAGTGAAATACACTGGTCAGTGTGGATTTCCCTTGAGGCTATTGTTTAGAAGCAGCTCCACTGCTCCACGAGGCATGGTACACCACGATTCGTCAGTCTCAGCTCAGCAGACAACTTGTCCTTACTTTGTCCAGGGTCCCGAAGGACACTTGTGTGATGCAAACTCAAGCCAGAGAAGCTACTTTGAAGTTCGGAGACATTGTCCGCTGATGTTCTGCTCTTCCTCTCTGACTGAAGGCAGGCCCGTAGAAAGTAAACACTTGGATGCATTCAGAGGCAAGCAAGCCACCTGGGTAATATCTGGCTAATTTCAATTATCTGAACGAGCTGCCCATAAATCAACTAAGTGCACATGCACGCCTGAATGTGGACAATCTCCGCTCCTTGACTTATATAAACACAATAGGCTTGCTTAAGTTGGAAACTCCCCAATGTTATAAATCATGTATTGGAAAACATCATTAAAACTGCAATACTCAACCTCTCTACTCGACACAATTAGTATATTGTCGTTCAGAATGCACGCAC
The DNA here is from genome assembly GCF_043641665.1 of Enoplosus armatus. NCBI lineage: Eukaryota > Metazoa > Chordata > Actinopteri > Centrarchiformes > Enoplosidae > Enoplosus > Enoplosus armatus. The sequence goes on from NC_092197.1 coordinate 20,077,493, forward strand.
AAAAAACAACTGCGGAACAAAAGTGGAGAAGATGAGTGTTTCCTGCCGGCGTTGATGCCTGATTAGAAAAACAGTAAACATTAACAGTCGTGAGCTCTGCAGTAGGAGTCATATTACTGAAGCGTTGCGTTAATGAGGTTAAGAACCTTTGCACACTTCTTGCTTTGGGCTCCACAAACAAGCGTGTGCACCCGCAAAACCTTATGCAATTGCGTAATTGAGTCCGGCACGTGGGATGTCACTGGACATTCGAAATACTGCGGTCTGCGGGTCTGCGCTGTCCCTGGCGTGACAGTCTGTGCTCCCAAAATGCTGTCACCTTGCCACGTCGAAGGCTTCGCAAGTTGTCCGCGGCGTGTGGTCGTGCACGCCTGTTAAACTAGACTAGGCCAAGCCGGTACGTCGTTTCAAGCGCCTCTACGACCCCCTTCCACGAGAGACCACAGGGGACAGCCACATGATCCTGAACCCATGGAGAGAGACCGCCGCTGCATTTGCCTGCTCTGCTCGCGGGGGCACAGACAAGGCTTTAGAGCTTTACTCTTCTGGGCCAGATCTAATCAGCACACAAAACTTCTAATTTTGCAGGAATTTGTTGAATACAGCAGGGTGGTCAATTGTGGGGCTCACTGATGATCAATCCTAACCTGACCAGACCAGATTGCTTGTATACCAGCTGGTCTGATTTCATTCCTTGTGTCTCCAGGTAACTGTGCCCACTACCAAAAGGGAGGATGGTGGTACAACGCCTGCGCTCATTCCAATCTGAACGGCGTGTGGTACCGCGGTGGGCACTACCGCAGCCGTTACCAGGACGGCGTGTACTGGGCCGAGTTCCGAGGAGGAGCTTATTCTCTGAAGAAAGTGACCATGATGATACGACCCAGTGCAAACATCAACTAACACGCCAGTCATTCAAAACAAAGTTTTACCGGACAAACACTTCCAGCAAAAGGGATACCATTTCTAGATGACAAAAAAAAAAACGGCATCCTTAATTTTAACTTCAGTCTTTGCTTTTTTTTTTTCTTCTGTTGGTTGCTTTATACTCCTCAATAGGACACAGGCAGAATGTTTTTTCTTTATTCCTTCCACAGGTTTTACTTACCTTGTTTATATGTTGAAACTCCAATGCATACTATTCAAAAACTCTCTCAAAATCTTTGTCTGTTATGTGTAGAATAAAATCCACAATGCGTTAATTATAGCAACAGGAATGTATATCCAGAGATCAAAACTGACTGCTGGCAATAAACTGGTCCTTCAGAGTATTATTGGTGCTTATATTACATATATATAGTATCTATGTACAACGTACTTTGGGATCAGTTCTACAGGAGAGAAATCTGGTTTATTTATTTTGATAGAAGATCTCAGTAAATCTGTCTAATTTGCCTTCAGCCGCTTAATTCCATCTAATATTTGGATTTCTTCCGATTTGACAACAGTTAGGGAAACAATTTAATAATTTAAAGGTCTTCTAACCACTTAGCATGGGAACATAGAACAATTCAACAGGTCAACTTCTTCTTGCATCTAAATAACAGGACTGGACTATACGGCTACCTATAATGCTTGATAGGTCTTTCTAGTGAGATAAATGAGATACGAAGTTGCAAGAAAAAAAAACTACACTACACTACATCCTACATCAACCATTGATGGGACCACTGTTGTATCGTTTTTGGCACTGAAGATTAAAGCCTTCAAATATACAGAATTATAGACAGAATTTACAACAATAAAAATACCAAAACAAATATGGTTCTCCAGGTAAAAGCAGCTACGGTGCACTTACGCAGAAGCCAAACAGTACAAATTCAGTTATCCTCTCCACCCACCAAAGGTTTCCTGGTCTGTTGAAAAGATCAGTCACTGTATTAGTGTGCAGATACAGTATGTACCAGGTACTCTGTGTATATATATGCTGTTTTTGTTAAGATTATTTTTTATAGTCTGTATGTTATCGGTCTTGCAATAAACTATGTACAGCCCTGCTTGTGTTTCTAGTGATCTTGTTTCATCCATTTCATATCCAAGACACTAGGAACTTCCTCCAGCCCCTTCCAAACCACCCGTAATCGAAGCGCCGTTGCCTTTCACACATCTGGACGACGATCGCAGATTCAATCAACAGGGATGAGAGTATGCTCTTGATACCATGAGCCCAGAAAACCAATTTGAATAATAACAACAGGAAGACAAAAGGCGAGATTGACTGAAAACTGCAACCTAATGTGGATACAAAGATACTGTTCAAGTTGAGATGAAATCCAATCACATTTTCTTCCTGTAAGCTTGACCTGACCAATAATATCACGACATCCAGCCAATCAATATTAGTTAGCTAGCTAGCATCAGCATGGTACGTCGGTTAGGAAACACGCCCACTTTTCAACGTTCAAATCAAATTCCTCCCAACGTCACGTCCGGGCATGCCGGTCCAGTTTCAGGAATACTCCACGATACGTCCGAAATGCTGTTTCATCTCGACACGTTTTTTTTCCAGGTTCATTTCATTTCGAAGCGTGTGCAAAACGCTCTTCCCCCTAGCCGTGACATGTCTGATCTGATGGTTTTTGAAGGTCAAGACTGTGAGAAGGATTACGAAACCTCTCAGGGTGGGTTTGGACAACTGGCAAAGGCGCTGAAGAAGACCCGGACATACATGATGCTTATACCAAAGTCCACCATTGCTTTCGACTAGTCATGCAAGATGTAGAGGGGGCTTGGACACCACCGACTTTCAAAAGGATCTAAAGGCAGGATGTGAGGACGGAGGACTTACCGAGGTAAGGAATACAGGGCACCATCTTCAGGGAGCGGATGTATTCCCTCATGCGGGTGTAGTTCTCTTCCTTGGATGTCAGATAGTTGAGCTTCTCAAATGTGGCCTTGTCTTTCCGACTGATCAACTGCAAAGAGAAGAAGGATTATGCACATTTGATTTCTCCTGCTCTCATTCAGAGTCTCTTACCTGAGAGAATTTTAGCGCGTCTGTGCTCCAAAAACCCCGTAACTACACGGTTAGACATTGCAGACTTTCGGAGCTAGATGGTTGTTTAAATTGGAATACACTATCTCAGTGTCCCGCCGCCCCACCCCCCTTTTTTGTGCCTGTTGTAGACTGCAGTAGCCAGCTAATTAGGCACTGTTCACGTACAGTTAGTCAGAGGAGGTTTGCAGTGCATCATCCTGAGCGATTCAGACAAATTTGGCGACGTCTTGTTTTCTTTCCTGCCAATATGGGAGCCGACACTTCTGCTCAAGTAAGCGACTTGGAAGATCGTCGGTGTTGGTCTCCATCAACCGTACGAAACAAAAACAGCAGAAAAAAGGCGCTGGGGGTCGAATCAGTCAGAAACGAAATAAAAACTTGCAAACTCTTTTGGTTTCGGCTAGAGACGCCTGCTTTCGGTCACTGCCAGTGAAACAAATGTCACGACGCGTAAAAAGTAGCAACACCACTCTGCTTTTCTTTGTCTTATAAAATGGGGGGGGGGGGTTTGAACTGTTATTAAGGCAAAAACGAGACATTCTGAAGGACCGTTTTCTGACATTTTGTAGAGCAAACCTTTTATCTATCAACCTTAACAGTTCTGAATCAGGACCTGCAGCAGTATTTGGATCTGCAAGTGTCTCCACATAGCGGATTTAAGTTGGCAACCCCGCAAATACAAGCCCTCCCTTCCCTCTAAATCTGCAATATAATATGAGTATTTCTCCATGTGTACTGGCGCAGGTGCATCCCCTTTTCGTGGTCTCATATCCAGCACTGTAAAATTCAGAATTCATGTTCAAATATCAAAACCAGGACCAAACGGTTTGCACTTTGATGGCATGGAGGACAAACGGAGTCGAGGCTGTCTGTGATGCGGAACTAATCATTCAAATCACCCAGAATGGGGTCCGTCTGTGGCAGTGAAACGCCACGTTATCGTTATTTTCTCTGAGGAAAGGGACGGTGCATCCGAGGCCACAAAGAAGTGCTATTTTGCTCACGTTTTGCTTAGAAAAAGTCAAGGTACCTGACCAGAGCACAGCGGACCCCAACGAAGTGTCGGTTTTCAGGTTCGCTTCCAGCTGTTTTTTTCAGCCACAGTTTGGGTTCAGGTTTGGTAATCTGACCCCAAGACCTTCTGTTTTTTTTTTTGTTTTTTTTAAAGTGAACATCAGCACTTTCTCTATTTTCTTCACTGTAGAAATTCAAAAACGTAGTCACTGCAGCGATTTGCTGATTCTGCCCGACGCTGACGCTTTCATTTGAAAAAGGGAGCACGGGCACTGCATGAAGCCGATGTCTTACCGCCCAGGTTTTGCTGAGTCTGAAGATGGGAGCGCTCTGCAGAGCCGACACCACCGACACCAGAGAATGAAGATTGTTCAGCTCCAACAGTTTCTGGAAACACACAGGATTTGATTATGAAGGACACGCAAAATACTGCATTACCCCCTAGGTTTAACAAATAACTTTCAGTCTGCTAGAACTGCGCAAAAAAAAAAGGGGGTTTTAAGGTGCCGACCATGAATCACAACGTCCTCATGCATTTCATTAATTTCTGTGAAGAAGACGACTACATTTAAGGGTTACTTTAGAAGTTTATATCTTTGTTTATTTATTATAAAGCCAGGCTGCTTGGACTATTAAAATGTATGTATGATAGTGAAATTAAGGAGGACCTCTTATGCTTTTCTTTATTTTCTGTCATATATATTAATGTTACAATGTTGGATATTCATACTAAATGTTGCCAAAGTTGCCAAATAATGAGGTAAACTTATGTAAAAGTAATCCCTGTGAGCATAAAGCTCAGGCTGCAGACTGCTCTGAACACTGCGTTTCAGTTTTTTCAACCGCCGGGTCTATCTGATGTCAGAGAGGCACGGATGTCCTTATATGGTATCTCTGCTCCAGGCACAGACCAGGTGTTTATGTTTATGTCAATGTCGCTTAGTAACGTTATGTTTACAGTCTGCCTTTGGAAATTCTTCCAAAGACTTCCGGAACTTGGCCAGACAATCAGAAGAAAGTTGGCTTTTAGGGAGGAGGGGGGGCTTAAAGAGACAGGAGCTCAAACAGCTTGTTTCAGACAGAGGGGGGGGAACTGAGGGGGCTGCATGAAGGGCCAGGAGAAGATAAATCAGGACTTGTTTTGAACTGTGAATCATGCAGAGCTGCTCTAGTGGAGTCACACAATGAAAATATAGAGCTGGAAATGAGCAGAATAGGTCCCCTTTAAAAGAAAATCATAATACAGACACTGAATTGTGTTCCTAATAATATAAGGAAAAATCATCTGATAACATTGTAATATTCACAGGAAATAGTCTGCTCAGAATTGTATATAAATTGCTAGTTTTACACAAACATTCTGCAGGTATTAAGCTACTGTTCAGGTTCATTGTACAGTTAATGGTCCTGTGCTGTTATTGTTTTTTTATACAATGAATATAAGGAAATCTACATAAAGATAATTCAAAAGAAATAGGCTACTTTTTTGCCTTTTTTGTAATTGTATGTGGGTGGGGGGGGGGTCGTCACTGTATATGCAATGGTAAAATAGGGGTCCCTTAAGAAATATGGTTGGGAACCACTGCTTTAGAAGGTCAGTGGTGTCTGGAGCCAACCCCAGCTGACACACGGGCGAGAGGCCTTGGCACCACTGCGCCAAAAATAACAATAACAATAACAATACCTACTTCCTTGTACACTAGGTGCTCCACTTTAAAAGCATAAGGCCGGCACTATTCTGCATTTTTGTTCCAGTCAACAAATCCCATGTGCATTCTACGAACTGCGCGTGTACCCTGACGCGCGTTATTTAAAAAAACTATTCAAAAACACACAGGAGCTTTGGAAGGAAGTGGGTGCTCGTGTTTCTATCCATCTTACTTCTTTATAGCGACGTCACCATGTTCCCAGATATCCAGAAATCAACTTGGCAAGTACAACGTTATCCATCAGAGATTCAGACTATCACCCAACCTCACTATCCATTATTAGATGTCTTGGAATCCATTTATATATATATATATATATATATATATATATATATATATATATATACACACACACTTGATTCAAGTAGTTCCCCTAATAAATACTCTTAAAATGACCTCTTACAGTTACAGTCAAGTACACGGTGTGCGTCAGTAGTTTTGTTTCAAGAGTCAGCATCCTTGCCGTGGTTCCACGCTTCCTTTCCATCCCACACGCGGACCTCGGGTCCCTGATCGGACCACCATGTTGTTTCTGCCATCGGGTTAAGTCTCGCTTTCTCCGTCACTCCTCACATTGTGTCACGAAAAGCACCTGGATCGCTCCTGTACGCCGCAGCTACGCAGGCCACATCGGCTCACGCGTTACGATCGCTTTACAAGCAACTGGCAGTTACCCATGAAAGGAGAAACCTTCACTAAAACGTATCATTATTAAATTGTTATTTTGAAGGAACTAGCGAGGTTGCATTACACTGAAAAGCTTACCAGACGTCACGCCGAGCCTACTGTGCTTCCTACTGTAACAACAACGGGGATTGAACGGCATGTTTATGGCCACTTTTTCCAAACACTGAAGAACTCAATTAGGTCCAGCTAGCGCTGTTAACGCCTTGAACAGGCCGAGAAGGACGTTTCTAATAACATTTTCTTAGAAATAAACACAAAGTCACAACTACTTGCATCCTGAAATGATTAAACATAATTTTACTGTTTTTTCCCCTCAGTCATTTGTCACTCACCTTTGCTATTTTGACAAAATGGCTCAGTATTTCCGCTCGGATCTTCAGCGTCTGGGCCGTTAAGATTTCTCTCACCAGCCAAAAGCTCACCTGAAACAACACACAAACACATATATAAAAAAAAACAACAAACAAACAAACAACACTTTTGATACACTAGAATACACTTTCCTCATGCCCTGATGATGGGGCAGTGATATTATGTTATATATACACACATATATATACATATATACACACATACATATATGCATATATACACACATACATATATGCATATATATATATATATATATACATATATATACACACATATATACATATATACGTGTATATATACATATATACATACATACGTGTATATATACATATATACATACATACATATATATACATATATACATACATACATATATATACACACATACATACATACATATATATACACACATATATACATATATACACACATATATATACACACACATATATACATATATACACACATATATATATATACACACATACAGTGCATTTTCCTCAAAATTCTACACACAACACCCCATAATGACAATGTGAAAAAAGTTTTTTTGAAATTTTTGCAAATTTATTAAAAATAAAAAACTAAGAAATCACATGTACATAAGTATTCACAGCCTTTGCCATGAAGCTCAAAATTGAGCTCAGGTGCATCCTGTTTCCACTGATCATCCTTGAGATGTTTCTGCAGCTTAATTGGAGTCCACCTGTGGTAAATTCAGTTGATTGGACATGATTTGGAAAGGCACACACCTGTCTATATAAGGTCCCACAGTTGACAGTGCATGTCAGAGCACAAACCAAGCATGAAGTCAAAGGAATTGTCTGTAGACCTCCGAGACAGGATTGTCTCGAGGCACAAATCTGGGGAAGGTTACAGAAAAATTGCTGCTGCTTTGAAGGTCCCAATGAGCACAGTGGCCTCCATCATCCGTAAGTGGAAGAAGTTCGGAACCACCAGGACTCTTCCTAGAGCTGGCCGGCCATCTAAACTGAGTAATCGGGGGAGAAGGGCCTTAGTCAGGGAGGTGACCAAGAACCCGATGGTCACTCGGTCAGAGCTCCAGAGTTCCTCTGTGGAGAGAGGAGAACCTTCCAGAAGGACAACCATCTCTGCAGCAATCCACCAATCAGGCCTGTATGGTAGAGTGGCCAGACGGAAGCCACTCCTTAGTAAAAGGCACATAGCAGCCCGCCTGGAGTTTGCCAAAAGGCACCTGAAGGACTCTCAGACCATGAGAAACAAAATTCTCTGGTCTGATGAGACAAAGATTGAACTCTTTGGTGTGAATGCCAAGCGTCACGTTTGGAGGAAACCAGGCACCGCTCATCACCAGGCCAATACCATCCCTACAGTGAAGCATGGTGGTGGCAGCATCATGCTGTGGGGATGTTTTTCAGCGGCAGGAACTGGGAGACTAGTCAGGATAGAGGGAAAGATGAATGCAGCAAAGTACAGAGACATCCTGGATGAAAACCTACTCCAGAGCGCTCTTGACCTCAGACTGGGGCGACGGTTTATCTTTCAGCAGGACAACGACCCTAAGCACACAGCCAAGATATCAAAGGAGTGGCTTCAGGACAACTCTGTGAATGTCCTTGAGTGGCCCAGCCAGAGCCCAGACTTGAATCCGATTGAACATCTCTGGAGAGATCTGAAAATGGCTGTGCACCCACGCTTCCCATCCAACCTGATGGAGCTTGAGAGGTGCTGCAAAGAGGAATGGGTGAAACTGCCCAAAGATAGGTGTGCCAAGCTTGCGGCATCATATTCAAAAAGACTTGAGGCTGTAATTGCTGCCAAAGGTGCATCAACAAAGTATTGAGCAAAGGCTGTGAATACTTATGTACATGTGATTTCTCAGGTTTTTTATTTTTAATAAATTTGCAAAAATCTCAAAAAAACTTTTTTCACGTTGTCATTATGGGGTGTTGTGTGTAGAATTTTGAGGAAAAAAATGAATTTAATCCATTTTGGTATAAGGCTGCAACATAACAAAATGTGGAAAAAGTGAAGCGCTGTGAATACTTTCCGGATGCACTGTATATACACATATACATATATATATATATACACACATATACATACATATATATATATACACATATACATATATATACAAATATATATACACATATACATACATATATACACATATACATATATATATACATATATACACACATATATATACATATATACACATATATATACATATATACATGCATATATACACACATATATATACATATATATATACATATATACACATATATATACATATATACATGCATATATACACATATATATATACACATGTATATATGCATATATATATATATATATATATATATATATATGCCAGCTGTTCTTCCTGCATCTGGCAGCTGCAGCTGTGTTGCTTTCAGCCTGGATGATGTGTTCAACTCCTTCGCATTTGTCTAATATTACAGTTTGCTCTTCGGTTGTAAAATACACCGCTCTGCTTGGCGACAACTCTCTGTGGGTTTGTCTCTATGAGCAACCCCTTACACGTTACACATTTGATCTATGGGTTAACAGAAAGATGTTGATTAGTGCAGCTTTAAAAGATGAATAAAAGTGGAAGGAAAAAGTAAAAGCGAAACTCCCTTCTGTCCTCCTGTCGTAGTATATGACAGATCTGACTCTGCCTTCCCCTGGCTCAAGGGGAAAATCTCCATTACACTACTGCTTTAATACCAATTTAAGGTATTAAATACAATTTATTACCAGAGAATAAATGTGTTACTGAAGAATTAAACCGGCACACAGAGCATACCATTACGCTAACAACCTCAACAAAAGTTTTGAAGGCTGAAAGCTCTTTATAGCTGGTAAAAAATCTAGACTGATCAAGCATTGAGCCGAGGTTTGTCAAAAAACACTACATGATATACACCAATGTTCTAACATAACTGACATAACTTGTATTTGTTAAGTGTAATCATTTGCCACGTAGAAGTGATTCGGTGAGACGTACCTGGTTGAACCTGCGTGTGAATGCGACCACGTTGGGGGCCAAACTGTGCTTCTCCTTCCCATTCCATCCACAGCTGGCCAGCTCCTGCCAAATCAGGGAAAGATCAGATTTAAAAGGAATCCGTATGCCACCACCAAGTTTTGGACCGGACTTGACGAGGGTTGCTCATTTTTGCCGACATGAAAGATAAACCCAGGGATAGAAAGAATAGGAGGCACATCTCCCCCTGTGGGAATTCTAATGATAAACCATCAGGAGGCAGTCTCTCATTGGCCAGACCATCCACATTAAGACAAACCATCAACTATTTTTAAGCTACATGCACAGCAGTTTACACGAAAGGCTCCAGTAGAACATGGCAGTGATGGCCTGAGCAGTTACTTTGAAGCTGCAGTAGGCAATGTTATTGAATTATAATTTCGGTTGAAATAACTCATTTTGACCACTGTATGTCACTAACAATATTTAATTGAAGGGCTCCTTTAAAAAATGTGTGTCTGTGAGCATTTTTAAAAAACTGGAACTGAATAAAATGACCAATCAGGGTGATCAAGGGTTCTGATTCACACTCCAGTCCAGAAGGTGGAACCTCCTGTAGAAGCCCTTGCTTGTACAGAGTCGATTTGATTGGCCAGTTACTAGCTAGCTAACCCCGATTTGTTGTTTGATTCAGACGTGGTCCCATTTTTTAAAAGACTAAATACAAATTAATGGAACCCTTCAATTAGATATTGCTAGTGACATGCAATTATTTCAACCAAAATTATAATTCAATAATATTGCCTACTAGCTTAGCTATTAGCTAAAAGCTATACAAAAATATATCATGTGCATTATTTTTAGATGTCATCATAGTCAAATTAATAGTGCAGGAAAGGAAAGAAGACAACCGAGACAAAAGAGTCCAAACCATCCTAGCGGCTCTGTGAGGTTGTCCTTAGGCACAGCAATGCTTTGCGCTAATGCTAACATGAGTATGCTAACATGCTCGCAATGACAACACTATCATGGTGATATGAAGCAGGTATGCTGTTTACCAAGTTCACCATCTTAGTTTAGTGTGTTAGCATGCTAGCATGCCAACATTTGCTGATTAGCACTAAAGACAAAGTGCAGCTGAGGCTGATGGGAATGTCATTAGTTTTGCAGGTATTTGGTCCAGTCTGGTGGACTGATGGACAGACAGACATTGCCATCCACAGAGCCAATGCTGCTAGCATGGCCAAAAATGGAAAGGAAATCATTAGAACGAGCGTGGACAAGGTCTGCAGACCTCGGCCGTTTGCGTGACACTGGTCTTCCCTCAGAGACATAAACTAGGGATAGACAACTGAAACAAAACAGCAGGGATTAACAGCGGTCCATCCACCACTGGAAATTCCCTCGCCTTTTACTTCGTGCCTATTTTTTTTTTTCCATTCCTTCTAGGATTTTATCCAGTGTTTGACAAGCCTAAATAAAAGGCATTAACAAAAGAACATCCCGCCCTGACAGGAAAAACCCCAGATATCCAAATTCCATTGTAAACAAGATTACTTTCATTTGGACAAATCCCACGTTGGACGCAAGTTCTAACCGGGACCTCTGATTAAAAGCAATATTGTGATGGCTGACGGATTCTTTGGAGATGGAACATCAAAGTTAGAACTCGATACAGATAGGTGACCACTCAAAGAAAAAACTGAGGTGTAGTTCCACCACAAGCCTCCAGAATAGCCTCAATGCTGCTCGTCACAGATTCTCCAAGTGTATGGGACTCTACTGGGGGGGATGAACAGCATTCTTTTTAGAAGATATTCGCTCATCTGGTGTTTTGATGATGGTGGTGGAGAGCTCCGTCGAACATATCCACAGAAGTCTCCCATAGATGCTCGGTTGGGTAGAGATCTGTTGACTGTGAGGGTCATAGTATACGATTGCCATCATTTTCGTCAAACCCTTGTGTCCCGTACGAAAGCATCTGCATTTGTTAGGTTTCTGATTTGTCGCCACAGATAGTAATTAACAGTTGGTAGATCAGGCAAGCACAAAAGTACTTTTATAGTCACGCATTCTATACATATGTACGTATACTATCATTTCCCAATTTCCTGACTCCAGGCTCTTAGGGCGTTTTCAGTTCCCAGAGGGACGCTCTTAGGGCTCTTAGGGCGTTTTCACATTCGGTACGGTTGAGTCATACCGTGCCTGAGTACGATTACAATGTCGAGGACGACCCGCTCGCCTTCCTTCCTACTTCATCAGCCCTGGCCATGCAGTTTGATGGATGAGATCGGCGTGCCCCAAAAGGTAAAGTTGAATAGTTGCGGTGTCACATTCTAAAATAGTGGTCTACTTCCGTTTTTTTTTTTGGGACAACAGATTTCACACCTGACGCAATCCGTACCCGAGTACACATGAACCGTACTCGAGACCATCTTTTCAAGTGGACCCAGGCACGGTTCGCTGACCCATGCGCGGGTACGGTACACAGTGTTCACACTAATCTAGAAAACTGGTCTTTGGGGTCAAGTGTACTCTGATCCGGGCCCGGGTGCGGGTCCCTGATGTGAAAGCCCCCTTAGACCATACACTATGCGCTTGTGAGGGCTTCATCTTGAGTTCATTTCTAAGTACCAGGCCCTAATGTCTCGACCATCTCCGCCTGCGGGGAGCCCGTGGAGGGAGTGAAAAACCCTCCAGGGAAGAGAGAACAGGGACTGGAATTTCATTGACTAAAAAGAGGATAAGCAGGGTTTTCCAGTGGAAAGTTCAACCAGTTAGGCCAGTCTGGGTTCAGCTGAGTGGCAACAGCTGTGAAGGCCATCATGGCAACATTAGAAGTATTTGAAACAGAGGAGGGGACTGGAATGATTCTGTGGGGAGGGGTAGATCTCTGAGGGGTCCCCTGCAAAATTCAGGATTTTCTTTGGGACCATTAACCGATCAGTAATAAGAGATTTACCAGAAAACCTCAACTTGTTGTTTAATGGGTTACAACACAGCTGGAATTTTGTTTTTTCTGGTTTTCCATACAGCATCAAAATGTGATCTTGGGAAGATGTCCTAAATTCTAAGTGGGTGTTGTGCTCAGGAGATAGACCACTTGACAACATGGGTCTCTCTTACCTCTGGCTGTATCGCTTTGAAGACTGGCGCATCCATCAGGGTGATTTGGCTCTGAAATAACAAGAAAGAAATCCATATAATCCATCAACATGCAGTAGGTTAAGCAATGGAATATACTGGACAACACTGGGAAATTATAGAATACATACATAGGTCCCCAGGTCATAACTGGAAATGGTGGGTTAGTCCGAGTGCTAACAATCTTGGAGACTGTGCGGACGTGTCTTAAACTGCAGTTCCTCTAACGGTCACCAAATCCTGACTTCATGAAAAGTCTGACTTTTCAACTAAAGTCAGAGCTCTATTGCCATGGCAACGCAAAAACAACCAGCGCAAACGGTACTTTCACAGTTCCTGACCTTGCAACAGAGCGCTGCAGGAACGAGTCCTAAAACCCGGAAATGACTCAGCATTTTTACACTTCCGGTTCCCTCGTCTGGAAGTCAATGGGTTTCTTTGAATGGGTTTTTAATTAGATGCCTGAAATAAGGCCTGTGGTTAACACGAGCTTAAGAGATTTCAACGTTTTGTTCTACGACATAAAACGTGTCAGCAGATACACCTCTTAATGCAGTTTCTGGACATCTACCCTCAAAAGAGAAAAGCAGCATAGTATATTAAACTAAACAGAGTGGCAGTTGTCTCAACAACAAGGTATCCCCTCAAATACTGAGGAATTTCTACTCCTGCACTATCGAGGGAGTCCTGACAGGGAACATCACTGCCTGGTACGGAGACAGCACCCAACAGGACCTCAAGGCCCTGCCTAAAGGATATTCACACCAGGCGCTGCAAGAATAAGGCTCGGAGAATCATTAAGGATCCCAACCACCCCGGATAGCGGCCTTCTCTCCCTGCTGCGGTCTGGAAGAAGGTACCGGATACACCGAGCCGGCACTGAGGGGCTCATGAAGCTCATGCCTAAAGCCTAAAAAAAACTCCACAGAGTTTGAAAAAAAAAAAAAACGTGACGTTTGAAGCGTACTCACAGCGAACTCCTCAGGCGTCACCTTCAGCACGTCAAAGACGACTGCGTCGTAGCTCTTGGCGTAGTCCACGCAAGGTCCATCCAGAGAGTCAGTGCTGCTGCTGGCCTGAGACACACACACACACATTAAGACCATCATAGTAACCGCTCTGGACCTGTGGAACCAGCAGTCACCGACCACAAGCAGAGCAAAGAACATTTCATGTGGAAATTTAGGGTCCAAGAATAATTCCTAGTGATTTTGGTAAAAAAAACGAACACTTGAACAAACATCAGCGTGATAAGAACCACCTGAAATGACAGAAAGCATCTTTGGGGAAAAATTTATTTGAGGTGTACTTTGATTTTTTTGTTGTTTGGCCCATCCGCTAACATGGAGGGGGGCGGGGCTTATGACCTACACTGCAGCCAGCCACCGGGGGGGGGGGGGCCACCACAGGCCACCCTTTAATAAGTCACACTGAGGCAGTACAATGACAAAGACAAAGGCGCCCGATGCTCCAAAGACTAAAGAGGCGCACAGAGTGCGACCCAAGGGGCAAACATTGAAGCCATTATAAATGTGGGCACACCACAACGGCAGACACTTAAAAAATTTAAAATGACTTGGGTAATGTGATTCACTGGGTTTTTGTAGTGAATCAAGGACTCCACCAAGTAAAAACAGATGCTTTGTTCCTGGCATACTACCCATTTCAAATTACAATAATATGGCATAAATGCGGCTGATGTTTCCCCAGCCTAGTTTATTTAGCCTTGAGTCAACCGGCTTTGAATGTTTTTTTGTTTTTTTTTTATCTTTCCTGGGTTAAATAAAGGCTCCGGCATTTTAAAAATCAACAATCAACCAAATGGAAAATGACTCTTTTTTTTTTTTTTAAATATTAGCTTGGGGGAAAAAAAAAGATAAGAACAGGCATACAAGAAGACACGTGCACAGTTCACTTTCAGGACAATCTTTTGGAAAGAGACAAGTGCAAAGTGGTCCACAGGTGGAAGAAATACTGCCGGGCAGAGGAAAAAAGCTCATCCATCCATCCATCCATCCATGGGACTCTTCCACTGTTCCAGGGCAGGATTTGTCCTCAGCTACTTGTCAGGTCACCATGAATGTGAGCAGGAAATTATCCCTTGCACCTTGTGTCAGTGGATGATTTCCTACACTGTGTTCCAAATTATTATGCATATGCTGGTTTTCTTCGTTTTTCCTAAATAGTCAATACAAATGACAGTCGGTACGATTTTCTTTTAATCCTCAACAATTCTATTATAATCAGGATTTTACTAAACAAAACTTCAGATGATGACAACAGTATTTTTTTTTTTTTAAATAACTCAAAATACAGTGTTCCAAATGATCATGCACAACAGAGTTTCAAAGCATTCAATAGGTTATAAAGAATTGAAAACGGAAATCTGTTGTATTTTCTGCATTAGGAGATTTTTTTTTTTCTCTCTCAAAGTAAATGCTATTTCAATCAAAAACATCTTTACAGGTCAAGTTACATGTTAACACAGGAGCCCTTCTTGGATATCACCTTCGCAACTCTCCCATCCGTTGAACTTGTGAGTCCATGTAGAGTTTCTGCCTGGATTTCATGTGCGTATGTCAGAATTGCCTCCCAGAGAGCTGCTGTTTTGAGGTATACTGCCGCCCACCCTCGTAGATCTTCCTTTTAAAGGATGCTCCACAGGTTCTCACTAGGGTTGAGGTCAGGGGATGATGGTGGCCACACCATGATTTTCTCTCCCTTTATGCCCATAGCAGCCAAGGACTCAATGGTATCTTTTGCAGCATGGGATGGTGCATTGTCCTGCATGAAAGTGATTTGACTCCGGAAGGCACGGTTCTTCTTTTTTATACCATGGCAGGGAATGATCAGTTAGGAACTCCACATATTTTGCAGAGGTCATTTTGACACCTTCGGGCACACTGAAGGGGCCTACCAGCTCACTCCCCATTATTCCAGCCCAAAACATCACTCCACCACCTCCTCCTTGCTGACGTCGCAGCCTTGTTGGGACATGGTGGCCATCCACCGGGCCATCCAGAACTCCATCCATCTGGACCATCCGGTGTGGCGCGGCATTCATCGGTGAATAAAACTGTTTGGAAATTGGTCTTCATGTATTTCTGAGCCCACTGGAAACGTTTCTCCTTGTGAGCATCGGTTAGGGGTGGCCCGAATACAGCTTTATGCGCAGCTGCAAGCCTCTGAGGGATCCTGCATCGAGGGATTCTTGGGGACTCCAGAGGCACCAGCAGCTTCAAATACCCGTTTGCTGCTCAGCATTGGCTTTTTAACAGCTGCTTTCTCAATACGATGCATTTGCTTGACAGAAATCTTCCTCGACGCACCTTTATCTGAACGAACCCGTCTGCGCTCTGAATCACGCGCATATCTTTTCGCAGTACGATGACCTCTCTCAAGTTTTCGCGAAAGTTCCGGTGTTTTCATACCTTTTGCAAGGCACTGCAATATTTCACGCTTTTCACCTGCAGAAGGATCTTTCTTTCTCCCCATATTGCATGAAACCTGTGACTGTGGCTTAATAACGTGAAACAACCTCCTTAAGTAGTTTCCCTTTAATTAGGCTCAGCTGCCAAATGAATTATCAAACCTGTCTGAAGTTGATGTCAGTGTTTTAAACAGACAGGAGAAACAACACGAAAGCGAAAACGTTTCATTGAAAAACAAAAAAAAAACAAATGTTCATTTAACAAGTCATCACTTGCTACCGTTTTTTTGATTGACAGTAACTTCACAAGTACTAGAGATGCCTAGCTCATGTGATGCATATATAACAATTAACTACTGACGAACTATAAGAATTCTGTCCCCCCCCTTGCTCTTACCTCGGAGGTGACCGAGTTGATGCTGGTGCCATCCGAGAGCCCGTTCCTGCGATACATGCTCACAGAGGGACTGGCGGGACGCGCAGGTCAGGGCGACGGAGGCCTTCAGCTGGGGGGCACACATAACCTCTCATCCATGCCTGCAGACACAGAGGACACACACGTCTTTGCACCTCTTGATGTCGAATTGACTTTTCAGAGGAGACTGGAACTTGCAATTGCTGAATTAAAAAAAGGGGTTGCATTGTAGTCATACGAGGGTACACACGTGCAGAATGGAGAATTTGACCATTACGTCATGTGCAACGGGGGGCGACGTGGGAAGGCTTCTTACCCTAAAACGATCATTCATCAATAATCCATTTACATCCCTCAACCGAGCCAGAGCGCAGTGGGAAAGGCGACTTCCCTGCACACTCGAGCGTGACCATTAGATGGCGGTATACGCCAACATTAATCTTCCAGCCACGGCAGGAGACCGACACTGTGTCCAGTTCCACACTACACACTCAGGGTCTATGGTGTGCTCACACTGGAAACGCATGCTCAAAACCATCACCATGCGTACTTAAACAATGAAAATAAATCCTTGGAAAAACATTTTGATTGAAAGTCGCAAGTATTGTATCATTTCCAGTTTGCACAAAACAGTTGGATTTTTTTAAACCGACTGCTAAAAGAGCACACCATGATTAGTGTGTAGTACATACTGTATACAAGTCATGTGTAGTACGGATTTGGGATAAGCCACAACAACAACAACAACTGTGTCCCAGTTCCATAAACAACTAAGCACACTAATCATAAGCAGGCTGGGAGTATGTAACAATTCTGGGGACTCCCTGAGAGGAACTGCCCATTGGGGAGCTCCGCCAAGAACGGCATACCTTCAAGGGCTTTTTTTTTGGGGGGGGGGGGGGGGGGTTCTGTTTGCATTTGCACCACCAATAGGAGTGCTGAAGTGACACAAGCAAAGTCGCACACAAACTCCACTAGACTCCACATTTTTTTGGGACTTCTTTTTTAAGGCTACCATACACTGTATTAAAAGAGAAGTGGACGTAGTCACCGTGACGTCACCCGTTGGTTTGTGGACTACCGTTTTTGCCTTAAGAGTTCCCAGAAGTGAACCACATTTGGAACGAGAGGGTGGAGCTGGGGATGTGAGAACACGAAGACACTATGCACGGTGCCCACCTATACCGGCAGCCTGGCCGCACCGGGCTGCTGGCTACGCCGCGCTAAGTAGCTGCTAACAAAGTTAGCTTGTAAACGTACTTACTGGGGAAAAAAAATGGAACAGCAGGCTCCTCGAGTGTCTTTTGGTACAACCGAACGCCTCTATCCTGATTGACAGTTCGCCGTGGTAGTGACCTGTCAATCACAAAGTAACACCGCCCTAAAACATACCCTGCTATATCGTCTAAATGGGACCGTAATTTACAAAATGAACATCATGCTGTGTTGAATACGACTTGAAACTAGCGATTGAGACCATGAACTCGTTAGGAAAATGTTCACTGAGGTACTAAATCAAGTGAGAAGTAGGGTCATTTTCCCATAGACTTCTATACAATCGGACTTCTTTTTGCAACCAGTGGAGTCACCCCCTGCTGGCCGTTAGACAGAATGCGGATTTCAGGCACTTCCGCATGAGCCTCACTTTTCAGACCCGGAGGCTGTTAACACAGGTTTTTGAAAGATGGCGGTACACTTACATCTGGACCAATCACCGTACACTTACTACTACACCACTCGAGGTTCCTCTTGTGCTGGGAGAGAACCTGCTCTGAGGTAGGAGCTGATCTCAAGACGGCGTTCTAAGAACTACGATCGCTCCCAGTTCTTGCTGCGTGAACAAAGCGGGGTCCTCCAACTGGTCTTAGGACTATGAGAAAGGTCCTTCGGTCCTAAGGATACTAAAAGAAAACACCCACCTCAGCCACAGCCTCTTCAGCCTTGTACAAAATACAACTGAGATATAATTGTACTTTGTTTTATGCAAAAGCCTTTGCATAAAAAGCACCCTCACATCCCTAATATACTCTTCTCTACGCCGTCCATAATTAAGCCCTCTCACTGAACAAACACCTTTTTAGGGGAGTCCCTGAGAGGTTTGCAAAAAGGGGTCAGGGCTGTATTATCTCTGTAGCAGCATGGTAATCAAATTTTTAGGAGCCATCCTGTGCGATGGGGGATGGGGGGTTAATAGTGATACCTAATAGTAATGGTTACTCACTACCCTCCCTCTAATGTCTCTTTTCAACTGCTTACAAGTGGAAGTCCAAGCAAAAAGATAAATAAATCCATGGAAGAATTAGGAAAGATAAACACAGATATCTAATCATTTTTGGCATGTTAAAGGGGCAGGGGGGGGGGGGGACTGACCCATATCTCGGCCTCTGCTGCTTTGATTTTGACCATTCTTCTCTTTTTCTTTTTATCCGTCTCCTGCAAGTCCCTAAATCTATGGAAGTGCAATATTATGTAAACCACTGAAAGACCCTACTCACACTCGAGTCTAAGGCTTCCGTAAGTAGGACGGATCGGTGACGTATATAAAAGTAAACAGAGCTCCAAGTCCGGCCGGACTTCCTGGACGTTCCTGACGAGCAAAGAATGAATCAAGCTCCCTTCGTGAAGGTGTAGACATATAGCGCCGAGCTTCGGGACCATCTTCCCTCCCTCGCAACCTTTCGTAACCGTGGTTCCGTGTAGACTCATGATTAAATAGTGGAGACGTAGCCTACGTTCTTCACTGTAATTCGACTGTAATGTGAGAAAACGGTTCGTCCTTGATTCATGTAAAGACAAGGATGACGTTGTTGAAGAGAGTCAGAGCATAAACAAAAGTGGATGACATGTTCCATTTGTTCTTAAAATAACATTGTGTTATGAGGGGAAAGTGGGTAGGGGGAGTATGGATGTAAACGATGTGGGATTTGAAATACTTAAAAGTCAGTTTCAAATCAGTCATCAAACATCAGTACCTTTAGCTCATCGTGCAACCCGCTGTTGCCCAAAACGGCTTTTCAATTTGAAAAACAATTCCAATACAAACAGCGCTTCTGTGTTTCAGCAACAAAAGGTTCACTCTTAGTTTTGAGGTAACCAATTAGCTTTCATTTCTGACTCTGGTTAGCTTTAGCGCTTAGCACCTCTGAGGCAGGCCAGGGCACTCGACTGTTGACAAGGTTGGCAGTTGTCCCCTCACGTGGCGCTGACAGGAGATGAGTCATGCATTTATTGCCGCAATCTCGTCACGTTGAGCTAAGATCACCGTTCAGGAGGGGCTGGGTCGAAAAAAAAAAAAAAAAAACGAAACTCGTGCCAGTGTCTTCAGGTCTTCAGATCGGCTCTTACGCCGCTCCTTTTGGAGCCTTGTTGTGCTCTTTTATGGGCTCAATATTCGGGGGAATTTAAAGAAAGTACATCAGTGCAACCGTGTTGGAACGGGGGCACAACAATTCAGTTTGGTATGCAACTTTCGTCACTTCGGTACACCCTGTGAACCCAATAACCACTGTCACATTAGCCTAACACACTCTAATTAGGTCCATGTCTTTACGCACTGTTGTCGTCTGTTAGCTAAACCCAGTGACGGCCGGCCAGTAGGAGGGCCCGAATGCGGCGCCCCCCGCCCCCCATCCACAATGCTTTATTCAGAGTCAGTACGCTTACTAAACTCTTATCAAATATTTAAAGCAAATAAATTAACCGCATTTTGATATTAGTTCAAATGAAGTTATACAGTGTCTATTTTTGTGTTCTCTTTCGTAATGGGCACCACCCAAGCCATGCAGTACACACTAATCCAACACTAGCTTTCTACTGATCCCGGCGCCCCCTAAAACCAATGAAACACTGGGATTCGCGGGTGATTCGGCTGAGTAGCCAATCAAGACCTCACAAGAGAGGCTAGTCCCTGTAATTGTAGCGGAGACTTTAAGCCACACTGTTCTACCCTTTGAAGAAATAAAATTAATTGAACGAAGATCTAATATGTGTTATCAATACGAGGGAGACACATTGCAGTTCACCTTCAGGGCTTTCTGCCAGAATCCCTTAGGACAGGTGTCCATGTTTGGGGTGCTTTGTGTCATTAATGGACGTAATTCTACTCTCAACCTGCCGATCATCGCAACGCAGGATTCCCGGAGGAAGAAAGTCCTTCCTCATGTCGTTAGAACTGGACTTCCTGGACTCATGGGTACCTGAAGCAACCCCACCCCCCCTGCCATCAAAGCCCCTTTCGGTTTTTGGCTTTTTTTTTTTAAAACTGCTCTTTTCAGTCTGAGCGCCCACTAAAAAAGGAGGTGTGTGTTTGTTTTGTTGATCATTATAGGATTCAACACGGACCTCCACTGCCAAAAAAAAGTGGCAGTGGAGGAAACGTCCGCAAAATGGCAAAAAAACAACATTAAAACCGTAGCTGCATTTACACAGAGCTCTTGAAAAGAGTTTTGCCGTGACACACCGCTTTCCAATTACACTCTACTTTTAGCACAACGATACTCTCTCTCTCTCTCTCTCTCTCTCTCTCTCGGTGCGTACCCGCCCACACACCACATGTAGGAGTTCCAGGGAGATTCCAAATCATCGTGGATGCTGCGGGGCGGCTCAGCTGCTCACGTTCAGAGGAGCAGGAAGCTCGGCAGCAGCAAACCCAAGAAGAAGCCACTCGCACAGCAAACATTCGGGTCCTGGCGCAGCTAACCCCAGCGTGTCCCACGGGGGCCCCAACAAATGCGCTGCTCCGCTCGGTGCAGGAAACTGGATAAGTGGTGCCTGACACGTGGGTGGAGGGAACAACCGATGGTGCTCCCCACCAGGGGCGGATCCTTACACTTTTCTGAGGATGCTGTGGTGACAGTGTCAATGACAGCGCCACACTGCAGAACACCCCCACCCCCCGTAACTGTACATGAATTCTGTTCTTGGTTTGGTTTGAATGTTTCGGCTTGAACTGAAGGCCAGGCACCGCACCGACATTTTATTTTTTGTATAATTCAAATCACGCAAATTGGGTAAATAAATAAATTGGGGTTTTTTTGTGTGTGTGTGTGTGTGTTTCTATTGTGATCAATAAGAAAAATAGTCAGGTGCTTTCAGCGTCCCCCTGAGGATGAACCCAACGCGGCTGACGCTCAGCCCGGATCGGCTAGGCATGACGATCTGATCGCAGAGACAGGTTTGCACTGAATCGAGCTAAAAACAAAAAAAAGGTGAAAGCACCTGTATGAGGGGGCCGCGTGTGCGCAGTCCACCGGCCTATTCTTGCTATCCCTAAAGTGGAAGCAAGGAAGCACCATAGAAGTCTTCCTCAAGTTTCCATATTGGGTTTAGATAAAACCCACGTATCTATCCCCCCCCCCCCCCCCCCCCCCACACCACCACCACCACCACCACCATCTATTTCACAGTATTTGTAGCCATTGTGCTGTGAAATAATGTCATTTTTGTTTTGTTTTACTGGCTTGGGGGACGTTGTGATGCATTTACAGCACAGCCAGTGATGCACCCATCAGTATCCATGGCGACTGCTGCTTCCCTGCTTGTGGTGGGGAGGCAGAAAAGTTTATCCCACGGCGCGCCTGTTTGTTTATATTCCCCTTTCAATGTCTTCAGCGAACAAATCCAGCCCCCCCACCCCCACCCACCCCCCACCCCCCGCAGTGTGAGAAACTGGGAAATTGTGTTGGCCATTCTTCCCTATTTTAGACCAAATGATTAACTGATCCAAAAAGAAAGTTTGCAGTGAAGAGGCAAAGGCCACAGTGTGCATCATGTAGTATCAGGTCAGGTATCAGATTTGCAGGTAGGGTTAGTCCTTCGGTGTAATAACACAGCAGTTCCCCCACCCTTGGGTGGAGGGTGCGAGGGTCATATTCTGCTTACGGCCCAGGAAATACACGGGGGCCGGCCCTGCACCATACACAAACATGTCTTGACAGCTCATGTTCACGTCAGGTGTCGCAGAGACAGACAGACACACACACACACACACACACACACACGTCTGCGCACCTGAACAACAAACGTAAACACAGCGGCCGCCATGACTGTCCGTGTCAATCACGGCGCGTTCCGGCCGCATACACTGCTGTCCCGTCACGACCAGCGGCTACGTATGACACGGCGTTTATAGCCCATATGACCCCCGCCGCCCCCCCTCCCCACCCTCACCACCCCCTCCCCAGCCGGGCCTGTGTGTGTGTCCCAGCGCCGCACAGCCTCATCCCGCCGCTAACGGCTCACAGCATGCTAACGCCTCTGCGGCTCCTACCTTTCCACCAGGCAGAGTCCCGCGCTGCTGCTGCTGCTGCCGCTGCTGCTGCGTTAATGAAGACGACAATATGAGTTCACATTCAAACGTGTCCAGCCCGAGCGATGAGCAGGGAGGAGGGGGGGCGGCTGGGGGGGGCTGGGGGGGTGGTGGTTTACTCCTCCTTTGAGCCGTACATGAAGCCAAGGTCGCAACGTTTGGTCTGCAGGGTCCACGGGATACATCAGACGGAGTCATACAGTCATGGCAGTGGCGTGCCGAATTATCTCCAGTCGGGGAAAGAAAACCAAGGGAAAGCGGGAGGTGGGGGGGGGGAGACACAGTACCGACAGCAGGAAGTGACAGGTAGGCGCACTTATCTTGACAGCCAGGTGTATTGCCTAATCATCCGCTGGGCTCCGCTGAGAGCTCCCGCCTCTAACTGCCAGCTGGCCAATCAGAGCGCGCCTCCGAGCCAGCGTCCTTCAGACGCAGGTGCATCTGCGGTGCCTTCACAAGCCCGCCTGTAGGCTCGTACATCACAGCGTCTCCGCGGCACGTTCGCAAAATGTCCCCACACACACACACACACACACCGAACATCTGTTCCTTTGTGAGGACAAGTGTGTTTGAAAGTGCAGATCTTTCAAACCATTTGCCATTCAGCCTCGACGAGCAAACAAAACACACGCTTTCCAGATGCCTATACTAAAGTCTCTAGGTCAAAAGGACGTGATACTCTATGTCATATGGGATATGGTTTCTGTTCCTCCAGTAATGTTACCACAATTATTTGCTAGAAAAATACTAACCTTTTAAAAGGGTATGATCCATCTGGCCTTAAATACAAATAATGTTACCATTAAGGTATACTCTGCAGATGCGACAATGTAAAAAAAAAATGTTTTTAAAAATCCATATAATACAAAAACATTTTAAAGAATTTCTCATTTCTAATATTGACACAGATTTCTGTGAATCACAACTTGAGTTATTTGGTTTTGTGCGCACACACATCCATGGCTCTTTATCCTTTTTGGATAACTACCATTTTTAGTGTCATTATTATTTATTATACAGCATATTAAAATGTCGCACTGCAACTGGTCACGACAGCAATTTCTTTGTCATTATTTTAATCTTGAATGGCTACAAAGATTATCCCTTTTACGATCAATCAAACAAAAAGATTTGTTGGTGCATTCGAGGAACAATGAATTACAGTAAATTATGAAAATGGACTGTGCAATAACAGTACTTACATACATATACTTTTTCTTTTTTTGGGGTATTTTTAGGCCTACAGCTTCTGTCTTAACAATGTTGGCCATGCTCCTTCTGTGCAATTTACACCCATGTGCTATCATGAACTGAAAGAAGCATAAGAAAACCCTATTAAGTAAGTAAGAATATCAGTAATAACAAGATTAAACTCATCATCAGCTGGTGACTCATAAATGAAGGGTCTAAACAACAAAACACCTCATTTCCAGTGGATAATCATACACTTTTATGGCCATTCTTGCGCCCACAAGCAGGCGGTGGAGATATTTCCCACAGTGGCAACAGTAAAAGTAGCAACAGCTAGTGCAGTGATACTCAACTTGGGGCCCGCGGGCCAAATCTGTCCCACGACAGGGTGGTCAGGTGGCCCGCCAACCATTTTCTAATTCACAATGAAAATAAATTGATTCACACTGGAATTTGTTTGTTTGTTTATACCAATAAGTAAATCCAGGGCTGTCAGGGCTTTCTGCCAGAAAGCCTTTCTGCCAGAAAGGCAGGACTTTGACCCAGGAGGCCGCTGCTCGTGTCCCGTGTGAAACCAAAAGTCAACGTTGACTTATTATTTTCAAAACATGAATTTTTCCTAAACCTAACAACGTTAACCACGTGTTAGAAAGCCTTTCTGGCAGAAAGACCTATTAAAGTTTCTTTATTAACTGGCCCCCTGGCCTCGTGCCATCTTGCAAAAGTGGCCCTTGTGCATCCCTGATCTAGTGCTTAACAGCACTCTATGTAACTGTGATGTTCTGATAAAGAGACGTTCTGTGGCACTAAAAAAAAATAAAAATGAGAACATTGTGTAGTATTAGTGTTTCAAAAGTCTTTTATCACAGATGTTTGATTCGCCGAGTGATATCATTTGATACCTCAAATACATTTATATAGCAGATCCTTATTGCAATCAGGCAATTATGAAACATTCTGAAAAGAAAGTGACAATATTGTCTTTATTGTGCTTGTTACCTTTCGTCTGATTCATGTATCGATCATTCCTAATTCAGGGAATTCAGCCTTCTTCGGGACCTCCACAACTTCTGGGGACCAACACACTGCAGGTGCGATAATAAACAAGAACACACCGTAAGGGGGGACAGGCCGAGCGGGGTTGATTGTTGTGGGCGTACTCAACCCCCAACAAGTGTGTTCTCCAGAAGGAGGGGTCCTGGGAGGGAGGCGAGGCACCAGAGGGCTGTTTTCTGGCCATCGGTCAGGGGATAAACCCCCGAGGAGAAGCTGGCAGAGGTGCCGATTAGTGACCAGAACTCCATACCAGGAAGGGTTTCTCCACCCCCTCCAGCCAGTGCCTCCATTTGTCCAGATACACATAAACCCAAAAATATATGTGTAAGAAACATATTTGGATGTCGTCTGTTGCACCTACAACCTGCTCGCCATGTGTGGACGTTTGTTGGGACTCTCCTGCCGTGTCTTGACTCACAAAGGCGCATTTCTTTCAGGGAGTGATCTGCAGCCAATCGGACGGCTCCTTCCGTCTTCATGCCAGATTCGGGGGAATGATTTCCTGTCGCCACTCGTCATCTAGGGGTTACAGCTAAACTAGGGCCGGACAACATTCCTATCCACTTGCTTTTGCTTTCTTCTACCCGACGTTCCAAATAGGTTTCTTCACCTTGCGTTGCGAATTTGGTTTCCTCTGATTGGTGTTTGGAAATTTCCTCTTTCTCGTGAACTGGTATTTGTTTTTGGGTTGTTTTTTTTTGGGGGGGGGGCAGTTCTGACAGTATTTTTCTACTGTGTCAAACTGTTGTTGTAGGACAAGGTCATCAGCATAAAACAAGAGACTTCAGCTCCCTAATCTAGGAGGGACAGCAACTTCACTCATATACACATGAAATAAATGAGAATTCAGTTTGTTTGTATCCATTTTCCCAAATATTTATTATCCCATATCATTATTATTATCACGTACAATATAATAATATTGTCTCTTCTCCCTCCCTCTCGGCCTATTTTATCCTCCTTGTCCTTCCTTTTCACTTTAGCACCTGTCCGGCCTGCTGATGTGAGAACTATCATGTGTCTCGATGGATGAACTGACCGGAAAATAGTCTTGATTTCATTATTAATGCAATATCACGCAACCGGGCGGCTTTACAACAATGCAATAGATACAGAAGTCTACATTTTTGGAGAAACCCACAGAAGCTTCGAAAGAAATTTCTAAATAATGTACACTCGATAGATCAGGAGCCGGCGCGTCCCCGGTGGAAGTTGTGGCTATTCAGAGGGTTCTTGTTTTGGCATGGAGCTGATTAGATCCTGCCCCCGGGAACTGGATTTAATTCCACGCACAACCGGTCCCATGTTTCAATTTCTCACGTTCATAACGGACCGAATTTCATGAAATGCAGTTGAGAATTAAGCGGGTTATGGCCAGTTTTGTAAGCGAAGTCTGCATCTCTCAATACACACTGTAGGGCGACGGAGTGACAAAAGCAGCAGCCAGTGAGGTATTGAACCCAACCAGCCCCCGAACCAGCTGGATATATACTATAGTCTACAGCATTTGTAGCTAGTAGCTAGTTTAAGAGGGGCAGGGGGCAGTGACGACACCAGTCATGAAACTTGACAAGAGATATTTATTATTTAAGTTCACAATGTCTTATTTATTAATTTAGCATTGAACAAAGACAGTAGTTGCAGGTCGGTTACAGTGAAAGTGACATGTTTGCACGTGACACAAATAGGGGAGGGGTGTTAATTCACTGTCCAATCCTGTTAAGAAACCGGGGCTAATGCATTTCATTGGGAACTAGTGACGTAAAAGGACAACTGGACTTTATGCTTTAACCTTGAAGACGCTTTGCCCACTATTCCAAGAAACCTCATCGGCCCCCCGGCTGACTGGTGCGGAGTCCCAGGCCCGGCGGCTGATTTATCAACACATATTTTCACCCAACTATGTAATAAATATGAATATTTATGAAGGAACAATCGGCTTGGGTAGCAGACAAGATTTCACAGCTTTCCTGAGGCGAATGTGCTCCCTTGTCTTTGGACTTTCAGGAGTTCTCCTGACCCCTCAGCTTGCGTCCCATTGGCTGGCGGGTACTGACCAGTGTGCGTAAGGTCCTATCCTCCTTGATTGTGTGCCGCACAATCCGAGAAAGCCAGCCTTACTGTTTTCTTGTGACTTCCCGTGTCTCTGACTTGATCTGCGAAGGCTTGCGGTTTCCTGGATCTTAACCCAGCCGTTGGGGTCATGGGGTCCTGGGGACCTGTGGGGTCATGGTTAAATACCTGGGACTCTCCACCGGTCGGCTGAACCGATGCAGCCTCTTGATTGAGAGGCTGAATGTCTTGATCCAAAACAAATCCAGTCGCCTTTGACTTCACACTCTAGATATCTCATGACGACACACTTGCTGTGTTAGATTCCAAACATTTCATTAGATTGTATTCAGTGACACAAAAGTGGCAAAAGGCCACAATTACAACAATTCTGGACAGGGGGACACACTCCAGCACCACCACCCACCCACCAACCTACTCGCTCTAATACCAACTATTAGCTTTGCAGTGGCACCGATGGCGTCTCTAACAACCATTTCCAAGTCTGGGGTTATAGCCCCGCCCCATACATGTCCTCAATGTGGTTAAAAAAGCAATTATAAAAATGGCCAAGTCAGACCGTGACAGTTATGTTCCTCCTTTTGCCTTAAAAACCAAACGAGGACAGAGAGAAGTTTCCCGCCGATGAAAGAGCGATTGGAGAAAGAAGATGTGGCTGTCAACTGAAATGATGGTAATAATATAAACAGAAGCTTACCCACATGTTTAGCTTATTGCATTGCAACCGTCTTTGCAGCTGTATGGGTATCCCCCCCCCCCCCCCCCCCCCCCAGTTTAAGATAGAGGGTGATATCATTGGAACAGTCGCTCGCTAATTGCAAGCATTAGCAATACCAGCAGGCTGCAGTATAATAGCCTTTTATCAAGTTAAGTGAACGTGCTAACGTGCTACTTAAAGGCTAAAGTCTTATTTGCTAGCTGTGGGGGGGGGGGGTGAGTTGAAATGTGCTTTAATGATGGCAATACATTTATTTATCGTGTAAATTCATATAAAGTGTTTTGTC
Organism: Enoplosus armatus; assembly: GCF_043641665.1. Taxonomy (NCBI): domain Eukaryota; kingdom Metazoa; phylum Chordata; class Actinopteri; order Centrarchiformes; family Enoplosidae; genus Enoplosus; species Enoplosus armatus. The sequence continues at coordinate 20,105,876 of NC_092197.1, forward strand.
AGTGATATAAGTACGTAAGTACATTTTTGTACTTGATCCCATTTAAGGGTCAACCACAGACCTTTGCAAGGGCCTTGTGCCGACACACAACAAGGGACTCAACCTTGCTCATATCAAACAGCAGGTGTGGAAACTTCTTCCCGATGTTCGTGTGTTCCTCACGTGCTTCTTTGTGCAAATCTCAGTGGAAAAAAAACAAAAAAAAAAAACACATTTTCTTTTGCTTTGTAGCAACAAAATAATAATGAAAGTCAAGAAGCGCAGGCATCTTTTAGCATCGACCTTGCTATGCTAATAAATAAAAGTACCTAATAGTCCTTAAACAAGAAAAGAATCATACTACATATTCAACAGTGTTCATTCAAATATTTCTCAGGCAAAGCCAACTGATTCCTCTGCTGTCACTTTTTCAGGTCCTAAACGTTGCTAAAATAACTTCGATAAAGAAGAGAGGTTATTGTCTGACGGCACCCCATCCATCTGCTATATATACACATATTGACCAATCAGGTGCAAACATCAGACCACAATCCACAACAAACAAGTCCTCTCTCACAAGTCTAGTGTTCTATCAAAAGTGCAGGAACTGCGACTTTAGTGTCATGTTACAGATCCACTTTGGGAAAAGCTACGGACTGACACACACTCATACCAAGTAGTAGCAGCACGGGGGGGGGGGGGGGGGGGGGGGTGAATCAGGGAAACCAACCTTAGCGACATGTCATTCTGTGTGATAATTTGTCCGAAGGTTGTTGCGTCCTTTCTCTCGGCGTGTGTTGAGTGGCCCGGTGAGGAGAGCAGCTGGAGACCATGTGGGGTGGGGGGGGGGGGGGGGGGTACTCAAGTGTCAGGAGAGTGGAGCCGAGGCCCTCTGAGGCGACGCGGACAGGATGCTCTCGGCCTCTTCATACATCTGAGGAACACACAGGCAGGCAGTCAAAGGGAGGAGCTTTGTTAATGCTGCTACCAGACAAACTATTGCTGTTGATTGCATCATGGGAAACGTAGGATCCAGCGGTAGGATAGTCAGTATTTATTTATTTATTTATTTTTTTAAATCCTTCCTTTCCTTCGAGTCTTAAATTTGGGTTTTAGCTGTTGTTTACTTGCACCGGTTGAACTCAAACACAAATAACAACGAGAACGCATGCGCGGGGAGAGGCTCATCGGTTACCTCTACCTAAACAGTCTAAAGCAGGGGGTTCCCCGCCATCAGGGGTCGCCAAAGCTCCACAGGGCGGGTCGTTTCACACAAACTTCCTGCAGGTATGAAGTTCACTGTTTAGGTTCATTGTACAGTTACTGGTTCTGTGCTGTTATTGTTTTTTAATGCAATGAATAGAATGAAATATACATAGAGATATTTCAACAGAAGGAAGCTACTTTTTCCCCCCTTTTTTGTTACTGTATGTGGTTGGGGGGGGGGGGCGGGGGGCGGTTGCCCTCAGCTCCAGCCGCCGGTTGCAATTTCAGTTGCGACCACTTAACGAGAATAGGGCCAGGGACGGGGGAATACAGTACATTGGTGCAAGAGATGGGAAGCATTTGACGAGGAGAGGCATCACCATTACTCTGGAGCATTCTGTGCGTACAGTCCGCATAGGGGTCCGCTCGGGCTCCGCGGACATTGGACCGATGAGGGCATTTATGTCACGTGTACCCTACCCGGGCACGGAAAGTATGAAGCCGATTTACGGTTGCGAGGGTCCGTGTGCCCAAAATGACGTCATTGCACCACGCCAAAGGCTCCGCAAGCTGTCGGAGCCTCTGCGAACCACGAGAGACCACAGGGGACAGCCACATGATTCTGAACTCGTGGAGAGAGACCGCCGCCGCATTTAATAGATAAAAACGGATACATTCCTCCTCAGCAACAACAAGCTCTAGTGCAGAGTGCAGCCATGTTGGTTTATGACGATGTTCCACTGGCGTTTCGGTGAATACTCCAACGGATCGCCCCGTTAAGCATAAACGCCTCCCTGCAATCGGTGCAATCAAAGCTCACCCGACATCTACGGTGGCCTCCTCACGTGGGCATTAACGAGGCTTAACCCGTCCGTCTTATAGAAGCACCGCAGGTTCAAGTCATGTGGGGCTTAACGACGCAATAAAGGCATCAGGATATCGCCGATGTTCGCTGGCCTTAAGAGAAAGTCCTTCCTGCTGCTTCATATCACATTCACCAGTCCCTAATCCCTGCTCAGATTTCTAGTACTTGGGGTTATGATTAGTTCAAGAACTATAGATATCCAGATAGAAGAGTCTATAAAGTACTTTTCTCCTTACTGGTATAAATGGCACGTCTTGGAAGAGCTCCTGAATGAAGCGCCGCGAGGGCAGGCGGAACATGCAGTGAGCCAGCAGGCAGGACACCTCTGAATATAGACAGATGTCATCAAAGGCGTGGGGGAACTTCTCCTTGATCCTGCCGAGGGAAAGCACATTCACTCAGCATAGCGGAACGGGCTGGGTTAGATGTGAGCAAGGCGCCGTGAAAAGGAACGGCTTCGGCCTCACGTTAACAGGCTGGTCTCGTGGTTCTTGGTCCCCACGGAGGAGCTGAGATTGACGACCAGGCGAAGCACCTCCTTCCTCAGCAGGACCCTGCCAGCCGGTGCGTCTTCTAGGAGGGACTCCACCCCTGCCGAGGTACAACGAGAAAGTGAAACAATCTGAAATTAGAGAGCCACCCATATGGATCGGAATGTGAAGAGGACAATAACAACAGAAAGTTTATTTTTCCAATACAACACCAATATTTACAGAGCCTTTTTTGCCAATAAACAATACATGTATTCATTGTAAACTTGTTTGTAATAGCCTCAGTTTATCTTTTAAATATATAGACTGATTAACACCAGACCTTAGACTGATTAATGGTTACCCTTGAACTCCACTGTTTAGAAAGGTTTCAAGTATTTCACAATAAACTGTGTCTAAACAGCTCTGTGGCATCATTCGTCCTCCCCTCTGTCCTCCTCCCTCTGCTGGTAGAGAGGAGGGGCCGGTCGGTCTCAGCACCCGAGTCAGGAGTTCAACTAATTATAAGATACGCGGCCATTAAGGCTAAACCGACGACACGTGTTTGTTTTTAGCTTGTTTGTAACAATGAGCTCTGCATGGCAACCCTTCATTGATTGTGTAGAGGCTAGGTATAATAAAGATCCTTTTAAAGGTCCCATATTGTAGAAAGTGAGATCTCCATGTGTTGTTTGATTATAAAGCAGCTCTGGGTGCTGTATAAATACTGGGAAAGGATCAAAACGCTCAGTCCACCGAGAAATGAAACACAGCCCGTATTCAGAAACTGCGCCTTTAAACGAGCCGTCAAGACGTTTGTAAGGTTGTGATGTCACAACTATACAGTCAGCCACGCCCCCCCCAGCAGGTCATCTGCTCCAATCACAGCACCACCCACCAAGTATAGGGACGCTCATCCACCCGCTCAGTCTGTCTGAGTTATTGGAGCGCTCTGCTCAGGACGACTCTTCAAGTGTTTGGAGGTTGTTCAGTTTGTCTCAAAGGGCTTGTTTCAGACAGAGGGGGGGAACTGAGGGGCTGCATTAAGGGCCAGGAGGAGATACATAAGGACTTTTTTCAACTGTGATAACTTATCAGCTACAAACAAACAAAAAGGTAAACTAAAACTCTGTCGGCCACCTACCCAAAACAAGTTCTGTGCTGCGACCACTACCCCCAGATCCCTGGGACACAGCGTCACTGCATCCAGACACCCCCGACAGCTTGGCCTGGACCACGACCTCCAGATGGTTTGCCGGAGGTGGGCTGCACCACTCTGAGAACGGGGGCGCCTCTGTTAGATCTGAAGAAGGACGAGGACCGAAAAAGGGAGTTCCACGACAGGTCAAAACATGAGACCTTTTCATTTGTTTCATTTCACCGGAAACGGGATCCCACCTGGGTTGCTGCTTTGAGAGCTGAAGCCAAGCACAGACAGTCCGGCGCAGTACAGGCAGTTGCTGTCGGTGTGCTCCTGGAGACCGGTCTCGTCGGAGCCCAGCATCTGCTGCTGCTCCGCCCGGCTCACCGCCATCAGCTCCGTGATGCTGAGCTGAGAGCGAAGCCTCGGCGGCCGGCATCCGTCGCTGGGGCCTGAGGGTACACGCAATTTCAGTGTTTCTCTATGTCTCTCTCTCTCTCTCTCTCAAACCCAACCGGTCAAAGCAGATGGCCGCCCACCTAAAGTCTGGTTCTGCTCGAGGTTTCTGCCTCTTAAAAGGAAGTTTTTCCTTGCCACTGTCGCCAAAGTGCTTGCTCATGGTGGGAACTGTTGGGTCTCTGTAATAACATTATAAAGAGTCGGTCTAGACCTGCTCTATGTGTAAAGTGTCATGAGATGACTTTTGTTGTGATTTGGCGCCATATAAATAAAATTGAATTGAATTGAAAATTTGTTTTTTTTTTGGGATATCTCCAACTTTATCACAGGTCATGTTAAAAGTAATCCCATTTTGACAATTAAAGCATCATTACGGTATGACTCCGACATCCGAAGAAGTTAACAAGCCATGCTGCTGGTTAATGCAGGAATCTAAAAACGAAACTAGCGTCTCCTTTAACCCCCGCCCTCCCAACCGCCCGGTCTTTGGGAGAGAAGGAAAATAACTCTGGATTAGTGAAATTCGGACTTTTCATCAACACAACCTCACGAACAAAAAAATCAAAATGTGAATCTATTCAGAACAGAATCGTAGAGGGTAAGAATTGCAATTCTTATGCAAATTGATTTTCCTCCCCCACCCGCCTCTCAGAAAGTATGTTTATGAGATGGAGCAGACCACATCCGCACTAAGGCTCCAAAAAGCCCCAATGTATACACTTGAGTCGACACGACGCGTTCAAATGCGAAGTTGTACTGCGCTGTGTACGGTGCTGTAATCGAAAGTACATCTAAATAAAAACAAATGGTAAAGTTGTTGCTGGGATCGCCATACAAGCTGTAAATTCGACAGTGCCGAGTGTCTGAAGTGTCCCGTTTCTTCAAACCTCTCACCATCCGAGTCTCCAGAGAAGAACTTAGCAGAGTGGTCCTCGGAAGGTGGGCTCGCCCTCTTCTGGAAATACGGAGTTTCTTTAATCTAAAAGAATCCAAGAACAAAAGTCCTTCCCGCTCAGTTTATGTTCACAGAGGATCTTCCGAATAAAATCCATTCATATAGATGATCAGCCTCACCTGGAACATGTTGTTGATGTTGATAGGCAAGGTGAGGCCTATGTAGTCATCGGAGGAGCCGTAGGTGGCAGTGGACACTATGGAGCGGACAGAAGAGGAGCGCTGCAGTGTGGCTTGGTTGATCGGGCTCAGCAGGTCTTCCTTATCCAGAGACGCGAAGCTCAGAGCTTTCAGAAACCTGAAGACGGAGGGACAACCAGGACAAAGGCAGATCAAGTACGCTTTCATTGCCTTATTTGGCATGACCAGCTTGTTTCGCATTATCCATTATGTGCAGTGGGTGTTAACTGTGGCGATTAAATGTACAAAAAAAAAAAGACATTTCATTTAAAATGTTCTTAAGATCATTTGTGTGTGTTCACTTTACACTGAAAGATCTTGGCCTGAGTTAACTAAAACAGTCAACTTAAATGGTATTTTAGACCCCAACATTTGTGGCTGGCCACATTAGATTAGTATACAACTGCTGCTCTGTGGACTGGGTGACTAGGGTCGGATGGGGCACCTCCTCAATAAACAGTCGGCAAATGAGGGAGCGGAATAGGGTAGCTGATGGAAAAAGTAGGGTTATGCCTAAAGGCTCAGGAAAACGTCAACCCGACACAGAAATCTTTCTCTAGGGCTGGCAGCCCTTCAACATACCCCACCCCCTTATGCCTACCACACACTAGAAGACTTTGAAAAGACTTTGAAAAGACTAAATGACTACATTTTTAATTTTTAACCAATTTTCCGTTGGTTTTAGTGGGAGAAGACCGTGGGGATGAGAGGCGAACCGTTTCAAAAAATTAAGGTTGGGTGGATCAGATACATGCTGAATTAAACACCGACTCATAACACTATACACTGTAAATTCTTACATACCTCTTAACTATAAAGGGAAGACTGCAAGACTTTAAATGTGAAAATTTTGGAGGAAGTGTTGAGCTTCATTCACGGTAGCATTAGATCGCTCAGGGTTGGGGTTGGGGGGGGGGGGGCACCTGTCATGACTCTTGCTGTACTGTGGGGATTAGTGCTGTTGAAAATATACTAAATATATCAAGACAAAAAAAGTGGAAGTGATTAACTGGGGAACAGGAGAAATTAGAAATAAACGCCTGTCTCAAATAGAAGCCTGGGGCCTTTATTTATCTGCCACTGGCCAACATTTGACGGTAGCTCTGTCACAGTTCTGGTGTCTTATCTTAAATAATTCTGTACTTACAGACAATAAAAATAATATTATATATTTTATATTAGTTACCTTCGTGCAGTGAGTCTGGAGTCCAGACTGCCTGTATTCATGGTGATGGCGTCAGTGAAGAGTATGTCTTTGGCTGGGGAGGCCAGGGCCTCGCTGTGGGACACAGACGGCTGGATGCGTTGGTGTTGCAGCCTCCTCAGGGTGGCGTAGCCCAGAGCGTCGCGAGGACTCGTGCAGCCGTTGTGGGAGCTCGAGTACTTCAGCGTGGCGTATCCCAGGGCGTATCTGGGGCTGGAATACAGGCTGCAGTCAGCTAAGCTGCTCAGGACGGTCACTGAGGGAGACTTGAGGGACTGGGCTCGGCGGGGCAAGGTGTGAGAGGAGCCGGGAGGCACGAGCGGGTTACAGCAGGACTTGGGAATTGAGAGCGGTGTGGAGCAGGGCGGCGGTGTCAGCGAGTGCATGTTCTGGATGGTCTGGGCGCTTATCACAGTGCTGAGGCTGACGCAGTCCGTTGCTATGGCGGAGGGCAGGGTCTCCATGGAAGGGCTGGAGCTCATGGAGCTGACGCCGCTGGTGGTGGTGGTGGTGTCCGTGTTGAAGCTCTGGCTGCGGCTTTTAAACTGGGTTCCGCCGCCTCCTGCGGGCCCGTCTTCTGCCAAACGCTCATAGCTGCACTGCTCCCGCCGGTTCACAACTGTCCCAATCCCTGACCCATCCATTTCCGCTTCCCCAATGGCCGGTGCGCTCCCACCATTCTCTAAGGCTTTAGTCCCCACGAGGGAGATGCCACCTGAGGGGCTTTTAGACAGATGGAAAACATCTGCTGCTCCAAATGAGTAGCTGGCAGGTTCTGCAATCGTGCGTTTGAGCCCCTGTTTTCCTTCGGGCCCTCCTCCTGGGCCTTGCCAGCTGCCTTTAGTGTAAGGGGCGGCGCGAGTCTTCTTGCCAGGGAGAGACAGCGAGTTGAGAAGGCGGTTGCGGAAGCGGCAGGATGCCTTCATCAGTTTGGGACACATGTACAAAGAGGACTCCTCTGAGAAGCCACAGCCTTCTACCCTCTCGTCATCGAGCATATACACACCTGCGAATAACACAACCACAGTTCTTGCGACAAACTTATCAAAGTAAATCAAATCTTTGACTTTATCAGAGAGTTTGGGCTTACCAGGTTGCGCGGAGTCACTCTCGCTATTTTGCCTGGAGCCTGTGGACTCACCGGGGTCAGAGGACAGCAGGTTGTAGGGTTTGGGCTGAGGCTCCAACTCTTCCGGTACCACAGGCCACAGCATACTGCGGCTATGCCTTACAGCGTCCCAGCCCTGGCGCTTCAACGTGTCACAGCCCTGCCTGGTCTTACTGATGAGGCCCAGGACATACAGACAGGTCCTGTGCACAGAACCCAGAGAGACAACCTTCAAAAAATCAGGGGCAGGTGATTCACACTGATGGCATCTCAGGGCTTTACTACTAGGGCTGAATGGTGTTTAGAAACAACCTGCCGCTGAGAAGTTGATCAGGTTCTATCACCAATAATAACGGCATTTTAAGGCTGGAACGTAGCTTTCGACAAGTTCACGAGGTGCATGAGGTTCGGAGAAGGCTTCCTTGTTCCGTACAGTGAGCGGAGCTAAAACAAAGTGAAGCAGGTTAGAAGTCCTACCCTCTGATGGACAGAACCTCACAGTGGTGGGCCAGAGCCACTATGTCAGGGATCACACCCTCTTCCAGCAGCAGGTTCAGCCCCCAGTTTGATGAGCCTATGTTTCCCTGTTAGACAAGACAACTGGTGAACATCGACCATGGATAACATTATTTTTGAAATGTAAAATCTGAATAGTAACAGAATTACAAATGCTGACCAAGGCCCAAAGTGCCGCCTTCAGCTGTTTGATGCCCTCCCATTTGTCCAGGGCTGGAGATCGAACGCTGTAGCTTAAATCCGGAACCACATTCTGCTCGAAAGAGGAAAGAAGAATTAACAGACGCCATAACAAAGCAACGGCCACTCTACGGCATGACATTCCTTGACCCATCCTGATTGTCGGCAGAGTAGATCCTGACAAAACCATGCACATCTACTCTCATTTAAAACTATTCCAGCAAGAATTACAGTAACGATCGAGTATTCATGATCATGTATAAATCCAGGCTCTCAGGGGATAACATGTTGATTGGAATTAATGTGGAACCCCAAAGTGTCCGATATCACATAAATAAAAAAATACATTATGAAATACATATACATATGAATACAAAAGTACATAAATGAACCAAAAATGTGTTGAATAATGGAAGACGTAATTAAAAATCAACTAATTACTGTGACTTGCCATTTCATTATTCTTATTGTATACCGTAAGTAACAGTTTCATTGGATATCTTTTTAATTTCAGCACAGAAATAACCTTATTCAAACAGCTGTTTTCATTTTATTTTGGCATTTTATCTCAATAACATTTTTATTTCACGTCACTTTTCATAATTACACATTTTATTCTACAATGTATAGCACACAGACACGGACACTTTAGCTTTTAAGCCTTTGCTTTGCCTAACAAGGCTTCTCATGCTACCTACCTAGCTGGCTAACTAGCTAAGTGAAGAGCCAGTGTTGTGTTAGCTAGCTCCAGTTGGCAACCGTAGAGAAAGACTGTCTATCTTTTTGTTCTGCCCAAAGTTGTTTGCTTTCTCTGAGGAACATCTTGAGAGTCTAAATGTGTCAGAGAATGAATTAACCAGCTAACATTAGCTGCTACTGTTAACACTAGTTAGCCAGCTAGCTAGGTAGCATTTGAAGCCTTGTTAAAGCAAATAAATAAAAGGAGGTGTTAGTTACTGTGTACTGTGCTAACGTTAGTTCCTGCCCTTAACACCGTTCACTTTGATGCTGAGTAATAAACCAAGCTCACGACCCCACCTAGCTAGTTAGCCAGCTAGCATTTGAAGCCTTGTTAAACCAAATAAATAAAAGGAGGTGTTAGTTTGTGTATGTGTAATGTGTATATTTACAGCAGTAGCTAGATAGTTTATTCAGAATTACTTTGACATTGTTGTTGCTCCAGCTAACAGGTGCTAAATGGTTAATTCTGGAAGCAGTTGTTGAGCTTGCATGCTGAAGATGCAGTTATGAAAAATAACATATTAAATAAAAAGAGAGAGATGAAATAAGAAGAGACTTTTGAAAAAGGGTATTTAGAAATAAATTCTATTATGAAATGAAAATAAGGAAGACAGTGAAGTTTTAATAGTTGCTTAAATCATTTTACAAATTACACAATTATCGTTTCATTTCATTGTTACAATTTGTTCATGTGATTACTTAATCACTTGTTTATTTTCTTAATTTTGGGCTCCATGAATTTACATCTAAAATTATGATTCTGAAAAGGTTATTATGAGTAAACAAAGAAAACATTTTCGAGTCATTTCTGTACATTCAAATCATTCGGCATCAAACTTGTGCAATAAAAGGTTCACAACGTTTTTGCTTTTTTGTAATTTTCTCTTAGATATGAACAAAACTCATGGGTGCTCCAGAGCTGTTGTACGAGTCATGCAGGGGATCCCTAATATGACTACTGACACTAATAGGTTTTCATTTGCTGATTTTTTTTTCATATGCATTATGTGTTTGTGATTCAGCCGAATGGATGAACGTACCTGGGCTTGAAGTAGCTGGCAGCCGGTCTTATCATGAACCAGTTGACCGTACAAGTGCACAGGAAGGTAAACATTTGGCCTCTGTAACCTGCAGTACATCACATAAGTCAAGAGGTAAAGAGCGCTATTAAAGCTACAGTAGGCAATATTATTGAATTATAATTTCAGTTGAAATAACTCATTTTGACCATTGCATGTCACTAACAATATCTAATTGAAGGGCTCCTTTAAAAAAAATGTGTCTGTGAGCACAGACACATTTATATTTATATTTATATTCAGTCTGGACCAGGTCTGAATCAACCAACCAATCAGGGTTGGCTAGCACATAACTGGCCAATTACATCGACTCTGTACAAAGGTCTTCTACAGAAGGTTCCACCTTCTGGATTGGAGTGTGAATCAGTATGGTTGGAAGAGAGGAATCAAAACACAGAACCCCCTGATCGCCCGATTTAAAATAAAATGACATAAAATTTTGATAATGGCGCAAGGAATCACCAAAGTCATTACAATTCATCCTCTGGGGACCATGAAATTTTGTCTGGTAGATGTTGAGATATTTTAGTCAGGTCCAAAGTGGTGGACCGACAAACAGACTGACTGACCAACAAACCAGCCAACAGGCTGACACTGACCGAGAGCAATGTCGCTAGCATGGCTAAAAACTGTGATAATGGCCCTTATCATGGTGGTGAAATGGCTGGACTGGAGCTGCTGAAGCATCATACTGTATGTAAATACTGTGCCTCCATAACATTTGTGTTTTAAAAGGTCCCATATTGTAGAAAGTGAGAGGTCCATCTCTTGGTTGATTATAAAGCAGGTCTGGGTGCTGTATAAATACTGTGAAATGATCAAAACGCTCAGTCCACGGAGAAATGAAACACAGCCCGTATTCAGAAACTGTGCCTTTAAACGAGCCGTCAGGACGTCCGTAAGGTTGTGATGTCACAACTATACAGTCAGCCACGCCCCCCCCCCCAGCAAGTCATCTGCTCCAGGCACAGCACCACCCACCAAGTACAGGGACGCTCATCCACCCGCTCAGTCTGTCTAAGTTATTGGAGCGCTCTGAGACAAACTGAACCACCTCCAAAAACCTGTTCTTGAGCAAACAGCTTGTTTCAGACAGAGGGGGGGGGGACTGAGGGGCTGCATGAAGGGCCAGGAGAAGATAAAGAAGGACTTTTTATGAACTGAGAATCATGCAAAGCTGCTCTGGTGGAGTCCCAGAATAAAAATATAGAGCTGGAAATGAGCATGATATGGGGCCTTTAAAGGCTGATATTAAATACGGTAAACAGCGCAGTGGGAGTCACCTTTGGTTGCTGCGGCGTACATAGTTGTCTCCATTAACAGGCTTACGGTATGTGGTGAGGGCCTCGTTAAGCTGCTCCTCTATCATGTCCACATACTTCAAGTTATACTCCTGCAGGGGCACACAGGAACATGGACATGGACAACTATTAGAAGGTTTTTTTAATGTCAGGGGAAAAAAAAAAAACACAGAATGATGGATGATGTATGCTGGCTGAAACGTACCTTCTGCCATCGCTCCATCTGTTTGGTGATGTATCCTCTCTCGCTGAGATAGGAGAACCCCTTTGGAATAGATAAAAACCTGGTGACACCAGACACAAGGAAAGTGTATTTGTAGAGCACCTTTCGACAACAACAACAACAACAATTCAAAGTGCTTTACATAAGACATAAAAAGCCATTCAGGCATCATCGAATAGAAACACAAGGCAATATAAAAAAGCCCTATATTTGGTTATATTTTGGCAAACTGGCACCATTAAAAGTGTGCAGAATTAGCTACTAGCAGTACCTTTCAGACATCGGAGAGAGGAGCCCACTGAAAATGAATCCTGCTGAGACGTGTTCTCAAGGCAGATTTTGTACTCGTCTTGATGTGGTTTAATCGTTCGTCTTTGGCTCCACAAACAATCATCAATTCAGTTTTTACATTTGTTTAACTGGAGAAGTCCTTCGCACACATCCAATCTTTGATTTATTCAATAAATGTACTCAGTGGTTCCCGTCCCCCAACTGGGGTCGGCAAAGCTCCACCGAGGGGTCGTCTTGATTTTAAGGGTGTAAGAATTTTTATGTGTACAAAATATAATATACACGCATTCAATTCATTTCAGGAAATATCAAAATAATAATTTTATACAAATTGCTCGTTTTACACAGACTTCCTGCAGGTGTGAAGTTCACTGTTTAGGTTTTATTATTTAGGTTCCCCCTTTTTATGTGGGGGGTGGGGGTCGTCAGTGTATATACAAGGGTAAAATAGGGTCCCATCAAGAAAGAGGTTGGACTTGGAATATATACTGTTTATGTTGAATACTGACATTTGTTTAAAGTTTCTTAAATTGTCTTACATTTGTTCAAATCGCGAATAAATGCCCATGAATGTGCTTAGAAATCATAGAGAGAGAAGACACTTCAGAACTTTTTTTACAAAGTAATCCAGGGACAACTGTCTGTACATCAATGGGTACTTTGCAAAGTAGAACCGCTAATAGCTGATTTGGTAAAAATACAATCACTGTCACTCTGGATGGGATGTAACAAGGTTAAAATCACCCCCACCTCCCCTATATTTTACCTTAGCAGCAGAAGCACACCCTTGTCCCCCAGTTGTGTGAGAGCAGGTTTCATCTCTGTCAGTGCATGAAGGTTGGCCTGAAGAATGACACATAGAAGGGGCGGGGACGGGGGTAGGGGGGGGTCTGATTAAGTGCCAGTGATTTAAAAACCCATACATCGTGCTTCATTCAGCTTGTGTGGTGTTTGCGCCCTCACCTTGTCTTCACAGGCTTCGTCCAGGATGTCCAGTGCCTCCATGCAAACGGTCTTGTTGCGGTCGTGAAGCTGAGTGACCAGAAGCTCGATGCCCCAGTTGCTGAAGAACTCCACACTGGCGCGCAGCAGCACCCGCAGGTGCTTCGTGGCGTACAGCCTGCAGGTCTATATTTCAACCCACACAAGACCGCACGTGATTAGAACAGTTACCGACGCAACATTGACTTACGGACAGAAAATATTAAATCGGTTGGTTCAAGCTTACAGGAAGAAAACATGATTGAATTTTGATATAAGAATACGAAGACATAGATTTTTTTTTTTTTTTCATTTCATCTCAACTTTAAATGTAAACAATATTTTTCTGTCATGGGTCAGACTTGCCAATTTATATTGTTTTTGAAGTTCTGCCACCCATGACAAGAAGAGTCACGCGTGTATCTTCACATTAGTGTTCATTAAAATGGAAAATAGAATATATATAAAATAGAAATCAAAGAGCTGCTCTGTGACAGTCAGTAAGTCAGTTTCATTTATCTGTACATTTAATTCAATGATGCACTGGCCCTTGTTAATAAAGACTTTTAAAGGTTTAAATAAAGGTTTATTTATCTATTTTGGTCAAACTCAAATATAACAAGTCAAATAACTGGCTTATTACAGTGTCTTAGGTTCTGTGGCAGTGTGTGGCATGCATCTTCAATTATCAACATTTCAGTACTTTTTATAGCCAGGTGACATTTTTAACTTAACTTGAAAGAGTTGAATATAGTAGCACAATGGTTTACAGTCAGTTTGTTGAAACTTGGGAGCTGTACTGACAGCAAATACTCGGCCAATATTGATTCATATACTACACAAACTATCACCAGAGGGTGCTGTGGCCATGCTTACATCAGTGGCAGCAGTGAGGATCTTGGACAGAATGACCCGCGCCAAACCGTCTCGACTGTAATCCAGCGTGGAGACCGTCAGCTTCAGCAGGTGCTCCTGATTCTTCAGGCTGCACGCGTTCAACAAACTGACGGAGCGAATGGGAGCAAGTCAGCTGATTAAAGGCAGAATGACGGCCGCAGGAAAAGTGTGCCCTGTGAAACTGACCCAACTGGTTGCAGTGGGCTATAAGATTCCAATGTGCCTGGGTTCAGATGTTTCAAAACAAGACTGATGGTGTGTTCAGACTGGACTGCAAGCTGACGCCCGACGTCGACCAATCATATGTTTTTGTTTCGCCACCTCCGGTCCCCTTCTCTCTCACCGCAATTCCTGTTCCTTTCTGGCTAAAAAAAAAAATAAAATAAAAAAAGGAAGAAAAACGTTTTCTTGCCGTTAGCGAACAGTGCTAACGCTAACAAGAAAAACTGCAGCTTGGCTGAGGGTGGCAGCTATTGCGGGACTAGCAGGTATGGAATGTACATTTTTAAACGCACAATGGCTAGCCGTGGTACTGTGTTATTTAGCCAAGTTAGCTGACGCTATGCTAGCTTTCTGTGTATTGCGGTGCGCACGGGGATGCCATGTGACTTAAAATGGGGCTCAGACATTGGTCAAAAGCATAGATATATATTTTTTCCACACACACAAGCCCATGCCGACATAACTAAGTCAACAAACGCTTGAGCAACACTGCAACGATGTAGCTGGCCACGCTTGGTCGTTTTGTAGCTTTGTCGCTCGTAGTGTGAACACACAGTTAAGAGTCTACAGCCATGCTAGCAGGACTGTGAGGTTGCACTTACGCACAGCGGCGCTTTGAGCCAAATGCTAACGTCGCCATGCTAACATGCTCATGTTAACCTGGTATAATGTTTACCACGCATCTTAGTTTAGTGTGTTAGCATGCTAACATTTGCTAGTTAGCACACAACACAGCTGAGGCTGATGGGAGTGTCAATAGTTGCTTTTTTTAACCAAAGTATTGGACTAGCATTCACTTGCGCTACACATGTGTAAACACAACCCGAATCGTGTGTATAGCGATACTGTGCCTGAACGCCTCCTGTGTAGACGCAGATGGAGGACTGAAGCTGCTGCTGTTGCTATGCTAACGCGCTGCTTTCGCTATGCAGGCTGTGTAGTGATTCCAACTTATCCTAAAGGGGAACTTGTGTGGGAATTTGTGTAGCAAATTTCATGACAACCCATCGAACAGATGAGACATTTCACTCCACACCACAAATGTCAACCTCAGGGGTGGCACCAGAGGAGAAGTCAGGGGTCATCAAAGTCACTAAGAGACATTGTACCAAACATGTACCAAATTTTGTGCCAATCCAATCTAGTTGACTTGCTGGTGGCGCAAGAGGAACAGTTGGGGGTTCACCAAAGTCATTAGGATTCATCCTCTGGGTACTGCAAATGTGTGTAAAAAATTCAAGGCAATTCATCTGACAGTTATAGTTAAAGATATTACAGATATTTCAGTCTAGACCAAAATGGTGGACTGACATCCCTAGAGCCATGTCACTAGCATGGCTTAAGATATGTTTAGTGAAAGGCATTTTACCTCCCAACTGCCCTAGAGGGCGTTAATCTACGAGTAAAGCTACAACTGGACTGGACCGTGTCAAAATTTCCAAGGCCACAGGGGTATATATTCATAGTTTTTTCCTTGATAGAAGATTATCACATTGCGTCCGACGTAAAATCTTTCTGCGAACACGCATTTAAAAGATGAGCTTCACAACAGCTGCTCACCACTGGAAGACGTTGCACTTCTCCAGCATCCTGACACCATGTGGGTGGGCTGACAGGGTGCCCAGGAAGAGGAAGTAGTGCTGGCTGAGTGTGGTCAGCAGCCCGCTGCCCTGCAGACTGCGGTCGGGTTTGAGCCCCGCAGTGGAGAACAGCCACTGGACGATGTCCCTCACCAGGTCCTCCAGGAACACCTGGCCTTCCTAACAGACGAAGAAAGACACGCAACACATTTACACGAGCATCCCCCAGCTGGTGGGGAGAATTCCGCTGGTGAACTCCTGTCGGCCCAGCTTCAGGTAAGTGTACATCAAGTGTGTAATATTGCTTCACATTTCGTGAGAAGACAGCAGTTTAGAAACCGTGAGACTCCCGACTGTTAGATAAGAACAGCAACGTAGGAATGAAACAAAACGTGCGTGACGAACAGAAGGCTGTCTGCAAAATCCACAACATATGTAGACGTATATGCAAGAGAAGAATGTCAAACATCAAAGTAGCAGAGGCCAAAGTCCACTACCCCCCCCCCCCCCCAAAACCTTTGTGATGTCAGCCTGTCTATTGGTGGTCCAAATGCAAACAGCCTCAATAGGCAGTTCCTTTCAGGGAGGAGGAAATGTGTGCCGTTATCACCATACTTTAACAACACTGTGTCTGTGCCCCTCTCTATGACAGCCGGCTTTTAACCCCACCTTCGGGAGTGGTCTTTTCGGGTCAGCTGTCAACCTCTGCTTCTCGACGATTTAGGACACGCTAGCATGCTCTATCTGGCTATACCGGAGGTAGATGCTAACGTCAGCTTGCTATGGCAACGCTAATGTGCTGAAGTTTAGCAGGTGCCACGTTTACCACGTTCACCCTCTTACTTTAGCGTGCTAGCGTGCTAACAGCTGCTTGAAGTACAGCTGGGGTCGATGTCATTAGTTTAGCAGGTACTTGGTGGTAATGACATTTTGACTTGATGATTGTGCTCGATGGCAAAAGCCAGCTGATCACCAAAGCTAATCCTGGGGGGAAACATGAATCTGTGTACAAAATGTCACGGAAATTCATCAAATATGGGTCAAGACATTTCACACAAAAATCACACAAGAGGAAACGTCAGAGGATCGCCAGAGTCATTAGGCTTCCTCTTCAAATACCCATGGATGAACCAAATTACCAGGCCATCTATACAGTAGTCATCAGGACATGTCACTACAAACCAGAAAATGTCACACTCATAATGGAGGAGAAGTCGGTAGGATTCATCCTCTGGGGACCATGACTGTCCTGCGTCGTCTTAATCCATCAAACAGTAAATGGAATATGGCGCTTTTCCACCTTAACGGTCCCCAAAGCGCTTTACAGATCAGGTCTCACGCACACTGATGACACAACCGAGCTGCCGCGCAAGGTGCTGGCCTTCATCGGGAGCAACTTCGGGCCCGGTGTCTTGCTCGAGGACGCTACGGCATTCGCGAACGGATGAGGAGCCGGGGATCGAGTGGTGGACTGACCAAGAGACAATCAATAGACGAGACAAGCCAACGCTGTTGGCTGTTTCCCCTCACCTCCTCAGACGCCAGGAGGAACTCTATGAACTGACAGCCAACCACAGTGAGAAGCCTGGCCCTGGGGTGCTCCAGCTCCAGGCTGCCATACAGTTTACTGCTGGGCTTGTAGAAGAAAAGCAGCCTTCGCACAAATCTGTACAGAGAAAAAAAAAGCAAGGTATGTGGCGGGCTTGTTTGTCTCTGTGCTGAAAAATCAAACGAGAGGGAAGGAATACTTACTTGTGCATTTGTTCGTCCTTATTGCTGCGTAAACTGACATTTGGCCACTAGGGACGAGAATGAGACGCACAGTACAGGTTAAGATAATTAAAAGCATCCGACATTCCATAGCAACGCTAGCTGGACAACTGCAGGTAAGCCCTGAACGGCAGGAAACCATCCTCCGTCCCAGCCTACGACACCACAGACGCGTTACAGGTTTGGTTTCTGGTGGAGGTGTGGGATGAACTCATTTGTACCTTTACCTTTAAAATGGTTCCAATGAGGCACCAGTTCCAGTCCAGGTTCTCCTTGTGATTGAGGATGTGGCTGTCTCTCATGTTGGTCATCAGAGCGTCCTCAGTGTCCTACGGGGCGAAAACGCAGCCGACGCCACCGCACTGTTTTTGTTTTTGCTTGTGTTTTCACACACACACACACACACACACACACAAAACACAGAGATAGCTTCGAGCACAACGCACCACTCACAACTGGTCATGGGCAGTTTGACAGCGCTTGTATATGGCAAAACAAATTACATGACCACACACACACACACACAAACAGTTCTCTCCCCATGATGTTTAACACCCAACACTCAGACTTTCTCAACCCCCCCTCCCCCTCCACTGCAGGAATGCATGATGTCACGTGTGTACCTTGACAATGAAAACGTCTCTCTGAGGCCTGAAGTGCTGCTCTCGACAGAGGTGCGACGCTCCTGACGTGCGGAGGATGTGGTCTAAGTAGAGACTGTATGGTCTGGCTCCTCGCTTCTTCTTCTCATGAAAGCGCTTCAGGTAGTTGACTGCGGCACTCGCTCGTCTGAAGGGGGGAAACATTTTAAAAAAGCACATCAGAATTGGGACACTAGTTTTGCATCATCTGTAGCAGGGGAGGGCGAGGCACTCACAGTCTCTTCTCAGGAGCGATATCGAAGGAGGCCGCCATGTTCATGAGGGTGGGCAAGCAGTGCAGGTGGTGGCTGTGGCTGTGAGGGAGGATGGTGTTGGCCTGCGCGGGGGAAAATGAGATTTACATAAAAAAATCGAAAGGAATTTCCCGTGCCTGATCAGCGAATGGGAGCACAGCGGGGAGGGAGGTACCATATGGAGGAGTTCCCCCACCAAGATGGTGGCCCGCGTGGACGTGGCATCGTCGCCGCTCGTGATCACCTCGACCAGACCCTGCGGAGGTGAGACACCGGGTGTGACGCGGGCGCCGGCGGGGCGAGAAAACCACAAGCACATTCTCTGCGGTGAATTACTGTACCTCCAGCAGTCCACTCTTGATGAAGGCGGAGAGCACCAGAGCCAGGTAGTTGTCCATCAGGTCCGGCCTAGAAAAAACGGCGAGAATTACAATTTGCATCGCGATGACATCTGATCTTTCAGCACGCGTGGCGAGAGGCAACACCAGTGCCTGCACACGGTACGTACCTTGAGCGCGATAGATGCGGGAGAGTCGTTTTTGCCTCAGAGGCCACAAATCCATCAGACAACCTCCAGCTGTCCTGAAATCTACCGGGGTCTAAAAAGAGGAAAAACAGTTTCAGCAGAGCCTCTGCCTCCGACCTCAGACCAAACAGAAAAGGAGCTCATCAAAGCGATGGCCCGACACCCACCTACGCTGACAAGCGCTTCGTTGAAGTCCGCGGTTGCTACGGGTATGACGAGCTGGAAGATGTCATACAACACCTCCAGCAAACCTTTCTGTTGGAGGGAGGGGAGGGGGGGGGGGGGGGGGGGGGGTTGGGGGGGGGACAGATGCGATTCAGCATGGTTAAACATGACACAGGTGTGATTTAATTTTTTACATTTTTTTAAAATAATTTAATTCTGAACTTGAGTACAGAGAGCTGTGTCACAAAGATAGGCCGGCTTAAAGTTGAGACGAAGTTAAAAATGTCTTTTTAACCCTTTCATATATTTTACATATTGCGCACCTGTGTAGTTTTTGGGCTAAATGGAAGTTGTCACCATATTGATGATACATATGTCTGATTCCAGTGGATGTACATTGTTGAACAGATTAATGAGGCAGGTAACAGGTACACGTGTGCTTGATCATCATGTAAAGATGGATTCTTGGA
Organism: Enoplosus armatus; assembly: GCF_043641665.1. Classification (NCBI taxonomy): domain Eukaryota; kingdom Metazoa; phylum Chordata; class Actinopteri; order Centrarchiformes; family Enoplosidae; genus Enoplosus; species Enoplosus armatus. Next base: position 20,125,279 of record NC_092197.1, read on the forward strand.
GAGTATAGCTGCACAAAATGTGCTGCTTTTGTTTTCACCCGGCACTTTTAGATGCGAAGCCTAAAGCTTGAGAGTTGAGCGTGAGAGTTGAGCCAGTTGATAACCGGGGTCACTGGTGTTGTTCTCAGTGCAGCCAGGGAACCCAAACACAAGCCGACTAAGCTGAGTCTGCTTCTCGATAGAGGCCCCTGGCCTGCCCTAAATCATCAGAGTTAGCTATCCTAGGTATTATACACACTATACAAATAGTACATATTCAAAAAAAATTGAAACACATAAATGTGGGGGTTAAGATGTAGCCATATCTTGGCCCCCATACACAAAAAACTTGTTTTTAGATCCGACAGCTCCACATTTCTAAATTTTGGACTGAACTTTGACTCTGCAGGGCTGAATTCTCGCGTGATCTCACGTGCCACTATCAGCTATCAGCCACCCCTACATTCAGTGGTAATAGAAACTGCATCTAAAGTCATCGCCGCGCATAACACTTCCGTGCAAACCAACAAAATGGAACATTTTCTTTCGGTTTTCAAAAAACATGCAGAGCTTCGGCATGTGACCTGCTTTAAATAAGTACTACACAGGGACTATTTGTTCAGTGGGAACTAGTTCCAATGACAACTGTTGACAGTGGGAACCGATTCATTGTATTGAGTTCAACTTTCTGCACGCAAATAAAGGTCAGTGAGATATTTTCTTTTGTAGCTTTCCTAAGATGTCGTGTTTTTTATGGCTCCACAAATACAACTAAATGATATATATATATATATGTATATATACACATATAGATAGATGTATAGCGACATATTTTATACGGATCTTTGGGAGGCCTGGGAATCCTCTGAAATTTCAAACACACTTTAAAGAGCCGGATTGAAATGACGGTTTGGTTCTCCACAAAGATGCGCCAAGCCTTTAGCCGAGGGGGGGGGGGGTTGTGTCCTTACACTGAGCAAACACACGTGACTGTTACATTGAGCCGATCACCTACCCGCACTTCCATATTTGGTATACAGAGTAAGCCAATAAGAGACTGGATTCCAGAGTTGCCTGACTTGCAGAGGTTAATGATGCCTGCGAAGGTGGAGTGAAGCCGGAGAGAGACACAGCACACGTTATCTCGCCATCTCGACACACCCGAGAGCGATTCTAAGCAGTGGTTCCCAGCCCGGGGCTTCCCGACCCCAAAGCTCCATGGCGGGGTCGTGAAGCCCTCTTGATTTTAAGGGCGTACGAATTTTTATACACACAAAATATAATATACATTCATTTAATCCATTTCTGTGAAGAAGACAACTACATTTACGGGTTATTTTAGAAGTTGATATCTTGATTTATTTATCATAAAGCCAGGCTGCTTGGAGGTGGGGGGGGGGGCGTCAGTGTATATACAAAGGTGAAATAGGAGGTCCCTTAAGAAAAAGGTTGGGAGCCACTGGTGTAAACAATCAACAGGTTAATGAGGCATCCAAAGATGAACCTGATATTTTAAAATGGCCGTGCACGTACCTGACCAGGAGCGAAATGAGGCAACTATAGACATTTTACTGGCCGTGAATCGAGCCTCCCTGTCCTCCCTAAAGACAGCAAATGTTAACAGTGAAGAAATGCAGCCCAACAAAGGGTTGTTCTACATGCGTCAACAGGCCTTGCGGAACTCACTTGAGCTGCCCGCCTGCCGCGTCGGCAGTGTGCCTGTAGTGAAAGTCTGTGTACGGGGCCAGGATTTGCTAAGAGAGAGCGAGAGAGGGAGACGCGTTATTATAAATAAACATCACACACACTTTGAGAGCTGCTGTGTGCGGAGCGGCTTTCGTTTGAGGTACCTCGAGTTCAACATCCGAGCGGACGTACTGTCTGGTGTAAGGGTGATTGAGGAGGTGCAGGACGGTGGTGATGAGGGCCTCATTGATGCGACTCAGCTGACAGTCGGTCACGCACTTCAGAATGGTGCCCAGGCCGCCGCGCTGCGCCACCACAACGGGGTTCTTCAAGGCTGCAGGATGAAGGGGCACACGGAGGTCCACGCTGTTACGCTGCTGACGTCAGAGTGTGAGCGCGCATGTGTGTGTGTGTGTGTGTTTTTTTTTTACTCACAGAGCTCGCAGATTATGGCGATGCAGGCCCGCACCATGCGATCCCGTTCGTGCAGCCCGTCGTTGCCCACGGCGATGAGGGAGTTGGTGACGGAGGAGGGGAAAAGCAGCGCATTCACAGTGATCATCTGTGTGGGGCAGCAGTGGAAAGCAACACGGCACAGTCAGCCACTCCGGACCACTCCGCTGGCAGCTTTCAGAGGGACTATTTCCTCGGCAGAGGAGCAGTCCCGACGGAAGCTTTAGACGTTGACCTATAATCGCTTGACTTGCCTTTCGCGAACAGAGTGACGAATGCATTGTCGTTTCTGATGTGCGACTACGTGAGCGCCCTATAGAGCCGACGGAGAGACTATTTGTTGGAAGCGACAGCTCACCTTGCGTGCCAGTCGGAGGGCCTGCGTTCTCTCAACCTCGTTGCTTTGCTGGATGTCGATGCACCTGGGACAGAATCAAGAGGACAGGTTGACTAAAAGGAGGAACGCCAGAGTAAAGCACAGCAGGGTTGTGAAGCAGAAAGTGGCATTTCGGGCACCCCTGGTTCATTTTACCCATAGACAGCGTTACGTGAGTCGCACTTGGGGGGGACGTGTACGGCTTGGATCAGCAACGAAACTCTCCTGGTTGCATCATCAGTACAACAGGCGAACACTGTGTTCGAAAATATAGAAAAATATCTCGTTCTTTGACTAAAAAAAAAATAAGTCAGAGTCTGCAGGTGTAAAAGTCAGGCAGAAGAAGAACTACAACTCCAGAGCTTCAAATTCTGTGACGTCAGCGGCAGGAAGAAGCTCAAGGTGACCCTGTGGAGGAAACTGAAAACGCAATCCGCAGTTTAAAAATCACTTCATGTTTAAACTGGGATGAAGTCAGCGACTGCGGCGCCATGTTTTGCGCTCCACTGCGACGACAGAGCGCTCTGAATTCGCCACATTCTGATTGGCACCTCTGACTGGCCTCCGTTAGCGCCTAGAGCTATCCACCGTGTCACATGCGTGCACTTTGATACCACAAGAGGGCGCGCTTCACCTTTGCAGTTCCGGGAAAAAGCGGTCAGGGGTAAACGCTGACAGGCAAGATGAAGAAAGAAAAGAAAACGTGAGCTCTCCACTTCTTGTTTGGCTATACAGCAGGTCTAGGTGCTGTAGAAATACTGTGAAAGCATCAAGTATCGACATTTCGCAAACCTTTCGACCGTGTCACGCTCACTCACCTCGCAATCAAATAGTCCACCTGCAGCCGAAGCATCTTCTCTAGTACGCTGCTGTCTCGGATCAGGTAACGTAGGGATCGCAATCCAGCCGCGCGCACTTCCTTGGCCTCGTTCAACAGCGCTAACCGAAGACTTGGGGGAGGAAAAAATAAATAAATAAATTGGGGAGGACTCATAATCAAGAACTCAAGAAATATGCAGTAGCTTTAGCCAAAAACACTCACCAAATAATGATCTCCTCATATGTAAAGCCCAGCTTCTCCTCTGAGTGGCCAACACTGCAGAGCAGCTGTGGTGGAAAGAAATACAGACAAAGTGGTCACAACATTAAAGGCCCCGTATCATGCTCATTTCAGCTCTATATTTTTATTCTGGGGCTCCACTAGAGCAGCTCTGCATGATTCACAGTTGAAAAAAGTCCTTATTTATCTTCTCCTGGCCCTTCATGCAGCCCCTCAGTTCACCCCTCTGTCTGAAACAAGCCGTTTGAGCTCCTGTCTCTTTAAGCCCCCCCCCCAAAAAAGCCCACTTTCTTCTGATTGGTCAGTTGGGTCATCTGCTGGTTGGTCTGACACTTTGGTTCAAATCAAGTTAACAGTAGTGGAATATAACCAAGTATGGTACATTTACTCAAGTGCTGTACTTGAGTACCATTTTGAGGTGCTTATACTTGAATATTTCTGTTTTCGACTCCACTACAATTCTAGTAATAAAGTAACAAAGATTGTACACTGCTTACACTACTACATTTACAGCGTACATCTATAGTTAGTTACTTAAAAGATGTTATTTACAAAAAAATTTACTCATATATAAAATACAATGCATTGCTACAGATTGAACTGCCCAGCTGTATATAAGGTAGTTGAACTTCATCTCCAGCTACAAGATTCAAATTCTCCTTACATGTTAATGCATCAGTAATAATACCCAATAATAGAATTCATATATATTACTGTATACATATACTGTATATAATATATAACGTAATGACAAGGAGCTTTCTGCTGCATGAGCTTTTACTTTTGATACTTTAAGTATGCTGAGAATACATACAGTACTTTTACGTTTACTTTTAAGTGCATGCAGGACTTTTACTTTTACTTACTTAAAGTTATAGTAGGCAATATTACTGAATTATAATTTTGGTTGAAATGACGAACAATATCTGGCTGGAACCTTCTGTGGAAGCCCTTGGTTCTACAGAGTGGATGTGATTGGCCAGTTAATGTGCTAGCTAACGCTGATTGGTTGTTTGATTCAGACCTGGTCCACTTCTTTTTTTAAAAGACTAAATACAAAGGGGGGGGGGCGGGTGCTCACAGACACAAAGGAGCCCTTCAATTAGATATTGTTAGTGACATGCAGTGGTCAAAATTAGTTATTTCAACCGAAATTATAATTCAATAACATTGCCTACGGTAGCTTTAAGTAAAGTATGCTGAGAAAACATACAGTACTTTACTTTTAAGTGATATTTTGCATGCAGGACTTTTACTTGTAATAAGTACATTTTACAGTGTGGCATTGCTACTTTTACTTCAGTAAATAATGTGACGACTAGTACTTCTGTCAACTCTCAACAACTGTCCAGATTGAAATTTGTTGCGGACGTTCAAGGGATATCAGATGTTTTCAGGATCCCCTGACTTTTTGCCATTGTGAGGTCAAAACTTCCCCTTGATCAACACTTCAACGCTCAAATACAAGATATGGCATAATGCAACAGGCAGGTAATTAAATCTAACAGGGGCACAAACCTGGCCCTTCCATTACCACCACCCCTCAGGCATCGCAAGCGCGGCTTTTGCTGTTTTAGCGCTGCTTTCAACGAACCTTTACAAAGTTGTTCAGGTGGCCAAGCTTGCGCATGTTGGAGACTCCTTGCTGCTTTGCAACATTTTGAAGGATCTCACGGAGGTTCTCCGCGGGATCTGAAATCAGCGACACGTGTGTCTTTGAGTCAAAGTAACACAGTTTCAAACGCTGAAAGGAAAACGTTACTTTGGCAGAATGAAATCACGTTTGCGGCGATACGTTTAGCCCCATTAGAGTCCTA